>NC_084748.1:14856630-14984130 GCF_033978785.1 Entelurus aequoreus
TCCATCGATAACATGACATCATCGCGCCAAGTGCGTGCTCTTTCAGTCAATTAGTGCGCATATATACAGCCTGGCCACCGGCCAAAAATTTTTTAATTGTAATTTTGAGGAATTTATCTGAATGTGCATGAACTATTTCTGTTCAAAATTGTTTGAAATGTCAAATGTTAAATGTTTAAATATTAACTGTCAGTTTACTGTACTGTGCCAACTGCACTACTATATACACTACCTTTCAAAAGTTTGGGGTCACCCAAACAATTTTGTGGAATAGCCTTAATTTCTAAGAACAAGAATAGACTGTCGAGTTTCAGATGAAAGTTCTCTTTTTCTGGCCATTTTGAGCGTTTAATTGACCCCACAAATGTGATGCTCCAGAAACTCAATCTGCTCAAAGGAAGGTCATTTGTGTAGCTTCTGTAACGAGCTAAACTGTTTTCAGATGTGTGAACATGATTGCACAAGTGTTTTCTAATCATCAATTAGCCTTCTGAGCCAATGAGCAAACACATTGTACCATTAGAACACTGGAGTGATAGTTTCTGGAAATGGGCCTCTATACACCTATGTAGATATTGCACCAACAACCAGACATTTGCAGCTAGAATAGTCATTTAGCACATTAGCAATGTATAGAGTGTATTTCTTTAAAGTTAAGACTAGTTTAAAGTTATCTTCATTGAAAAGTACAGTGCTTTTCCTTCAAAAATAAGGACATTTCAATGTGACCCCAAACTTTTGAACGGTAGTGTAAGTACGTCTTTTCTATTGTTTCATTGAAAATAAAACAGCGAAGTCCATTTGGCTGTCATCTGTTTTAATTATGAGACACAATTGTGTCAAAATCATGATTTTTTTTTCATGCTTGAAAGGAGAAATTATTCCTTTTAGAAAAGTAGTTTTATACTTGTGAGAAAGTGCAGTTACTTATTCTTACATTTGTTTTAATTACTTATCTCTTGATTCCATAATTTGCCATACTGCACAATTTTCAAATGTATTTTTCATTTATTTAGGTTATTATTTTGTTTCTGCCATACTACTTTGTTTATAACGCTTGTGTTGCTTTCATGTGCACATTCAATTTCTACTTGAGGTACATGAAACACATTTTTATTATCTACAATAATGTTTCTTCTAGAAAGGAAATCATTTTGAATGTGTTTTTTTCTTTCAATAAAACGTGGTGAAAAGATTTTCGTATAGGTACTTTATAAAAATGTTGAGCACATTTAAAAATAATGATAACCGTGATAATTTTGGTCACAATAACTGATAAGGAAGTTTAATATCGTGACATCTGGTACCAATTTTTGGGACTTTTTATGTGTGTTAATGTTAATTGTTTTCGATAATAAAAGCAATTTTTTTTATTGCAACATTTAAAAATGAGCTGATTATAATTACTGTGTTCCAATTTCATCTTGTTTTATTATTATCTTCATATTATCCTTTGCAAGTATGACATTACTATAAGTTGCAGTTAAAGTTGCAAGTCCAAGATATTAGAAGCAGTAGTGTGTAGTTTTTGTTGTTGTTGGACCATAAAAGTGTTAATACTGTAAATATTGTACTTATTACACTGCAAAAACGGAAATCTAAGTAAGATGAAATATCTCAAATAAGGGTGATATTTGCTTATTTTCTGTCTGATAAGATAATTCTTCTCACTAAGCAGATTTTATGTTAGAGTGTTATACTTGTTTTAGGTTTTGGTCCTAAATTATCTCAGTAAGATATTACAGCTTGTAACTGAGATTTATGACCTATATTGAGTAAAACATGCTTGAAATTAGAATATCAACTGATGCAAAGCTGTGTCATTAACACTCACAAATATAAAACTACTTTTTTAAAGTAATAATTTCTTACTTCCAGCATGAAAAAAAATCATGATGCCGAGCGCATATCATTATGTCAAGATAATGGCACTAGCATTTACTTAATTTAAGAATATTTTTCAACATATTGAGCAAAAAGGTCTTTTTTTTCTACCAAGAAAAGTGCACTTGTTATTAGTGAGAATATACTTATTTTAAGGTATTTTTGGGTTCATTGAGGTTAGCTAATTTTACTTGTTTTGGAAAGTCTTGACAAGCCAAATTTTCTTGTTCTATTGGCAGATAATTTTGCTTAGTTCAATCAAAATACCTCTAATTTAAAAAAAAAAAATTCTTGTTTTTGAACACTGACTTTTTGCAGTGTACACACCAGCTGTTCGATTGTAACGTGCATCCTAGTCGTAGTTTTCATTGACAAATTTGAAGGTGTTGAAATTGTCATGTAAAATCGCTAATGCTAATCAGTAGCAAAGCCAATGTACATTAGTGTCAAGCTAACACATTTTTAGAAAAGTGGAGCCTTACTTCACTTACGTTGGAGCATTTTTGAGTCAGTTTCTTTGTTGACATTGAAAAAAAAAGCAACATTACCCAAAGGTAGTTTGGCTGAGTCCGCTCTCAGTGCTGCTAGAGTGATCGCCAAAGTGCGAAAAGCCGTCTGATACCGAAACATGACACTGTTGGATTTTACGTAGGACAAGCGGGATTCGGTCAGTACCAAAGAAGTCCTCCATGATACATATTGTTTGTTAAAGTCCTCGCCAATTACTCTTGGCTCTGGATGCTAAATAAAAAAGGAAAAATTGGATTATTCGAGCGAGAAAAACGCTGTAATATTTCAGTTTCCTTCTCCACCTGGAACTTAAGTCAGTATAAAGTGGGACACATGAGTAGAAAAACAAGATATAACATCTCGAATCGCTCACATCTTCCATCGATTTACTCATTAAAAATTTAAAAAGAAACACGCCGCAGCAGCAACGTTAAAAAAAAATAAAAAAAAGGCAGCTTCTGGTGGTTTTCTATTGACTTCTTTTTTGCTGTCTTTCTTGGTGCGCCTCCTGTACCTTGATCTTGCTCGCTTCCTTCGATTACCTTGCGTTGCCTCGCTAGTAAAAAGAGAAGATGGACTCTCCCGGCCTGCTCGTTAAAACATCCCCCCCAATTAACCGTCGAAGGGGAACAAACCGTCAAGGCCCAATGGCGGCGCTGACGCCTCAGAGAAGAGCGCCGTGTTCAAAAGGCGCGACAACACCGAGTGGCTTTTGTTGTTTTGTTTCGTTTTCTTTTCAAAGAAACCGGGTGGTTTGTGTCTGCGGCAGTGTGTGAAGGCAAGGTTGATAAAGTAAAGTTTATGAACGCGAGCGAGCCTTAATGACCTTGCTGCGTTATCGGCCTCTCAGGAGTGATTAGCACCACGCAAACGAGCGCTTCCTTGTGCAGGTGGTTGGAGTGTTCCTCTTCGCAGCTACGCGGCGTAAACGGTTAGCAAAGATATTACCGCCCTGATGAGTATGTGTTTCAAATTGATTAAAGTCCAATATAAAAGCCTCCAGGAACGTACAAGCGGGCCTATTTCCTGTGCTGTAATTTGGTTGTTTCATTTTGTCCTGGAGTTTCTTCTTTATGCTCTGCTAAGAAGTCTAGATCAGTTAAGAGAATTTCAGTGATAGATTTTTATCGTTTTTGTTTGGAGTTGGCTCGTATCCTCTGATCAACACATCTGATCACGATGTTGCAGCTTCACCTTATCATGGTTTTACAAAATATATATGCATTTAAATCATCACATCACAGGTCCTCGTTTTGTGTTTGACTAGGACCTGTTATTAATAAGTTGTAGTATTATAAGAACAGTGTGTGTGCGTTTGAATCTACCATATTTTTCAGACTGTAAAAGCACCACTATATAAGCCGCACCCACTAAATTTTTTTTTTTTTTAAATATATACACTACCGTTCAAAAGTTTGGGGTCACCCAAACAATTTTGTGGAATAGCCTTCATTTCTAAGAACAAGAATAGACTGTCAAGTTTCAGATGAAAGTTCTCTTTTTCTGGCCATTTTGAGCGTTTAATTGACCCCACAAATGTGATGCTCCAGAAACTCAATCTGTTCAAAGAAAGGTCAGTTTTGTAGCTTCTGTAAGGAGCTAAACTGTTTTCAGATGTGTGAACATGATTGCACAAGGGTTTTCTAATCATCAATTAGCCTTCTGAGCCAATGAGCAAACACATTGTACCATTAGAACACTGGAGTGATAGTTGCTGGAAATGGGCCTCTACACACCTATGTAGATATTGCACCAAAAACCAGACATTTGCAGCTAGAATAGTCATTTACCACATTAGCAATGTATAGAGTGTATTTCTTTAAAGTTAAGTCTAGTTTAAAGTTATCTTCATTGAAAATAAGGACATTTCATTGTGACCCCAAACTTTTGAACGGTAGTGTACAGTATATATATTAGAGATGTCCGATAATGGCTTTTTTGCCGATATTGTCCAACTCTTAATTACCGAATCCGGTATCAACCGATACCAATATATACAGTCGTGGAATTAACACATTATTATGCCTAATTTTGTTGTGATGCCCCGCTGGATGCATTAAACAATGGAACAAGGTTTTCCAAAATAAATCAACTCAAGTTATGGAAAAAAATGCCAACATGGCACTGCCATATTTATTATTGAAGTCACAAAGTGAATTATTTTTTTTAACATGCCTCAAAACAGCAGCTTGGAATTTGGGACATGCTCTCCCTGAGAGAGCATGAGGAGTTGAGGTGGGCGGGGTTGAGGTGTGTGTATGAGAACCACCATTACATGTTATGTAGACCAGTGGTCCCCAACCACCGGGCCTCAGCCCGGTACCGGTCCGTGGACAATCTATATATTGTGTTTTGTATGTTGATTTTTTATTTTTTTATTTCTTGTGCGGCCCGGTACCGGTCCGTGGACCGATTGGTACCGGGCCGCACAAGAAATAAAAAAATAAAAAATCAACATACAAAACACAATATATAGATTATATATCAATATAGATCAATACAGTCTGCAGGGATACAGTCCGTAAGCACACATGATTGTATTTCTTTATGAAAGAAAAACAAACAAATTTTCAAGCGTTGACCGGTCCGCAGCTACAAAAAGGTTGGGGACCACTGATGTAGACCACAAGAAGTGTTTTAAATTCAGGGGGAAACAAATCATAACATGACCCCTTTAATCCACCCTCTGGTCTGAAAAACATATTTATTATTGACCTACTGAAATTGACTTTTGTTGTCCTACTGGCCACAATAATTCATGAAGTCGCAACCAGAATTATTTGATACATGTTTATATTGACAAATGTGCTGTTTTAGACTGCACTTTAGGCACTTATTACAGTACGTATGCCTCGCTTGTGCGCTATTGTGTGCTTAGCTGTTGTGTAGTTGCTAGCGCCTACTAGCCTATGTTTACCTTTTGTAAATAACTTAACTAAAATAGAAGAAAAGACCAACCTTGTGTGTTTATTGGAGGTTAACTGTTAACGGGCTGTCCAGCTTTGCACAAGTAAGCACTGTTGGACTGCTTCTATCGACACACTTTTATCGCACATTTTAGGTGCAAGCCAATATAATCAGATCGGACCGATATCTGTATTGATTGGGAAAGTCTAAAGTTAAAGTCCCAACGATAGTGTAACACACTAGGTGTGGTGAAATTATTGTCTGCATTTGACCCATCCCCATGTTCACCCCCCTGGGAGGTGAGGGGAGCAGTGAGCAGCAGCGGTGGCCGCGCTCGGGAATCATTTTGGTGATTTAACCCCCATTTCCAACCCTTGATGCTGAGGGAGGCAACGGGTCCCATTTTTATAGACTTTGGTATGACTCGGCCGGGGTTTGAACTCACGACCTACCAGTCTTAGGGCGGACACTCTAACCAGAAGGCCACTGAGTAGGTCAAACCCTTTTCAATAAGCAAAACATTCACGTTACAACAAGATTTCTGGGACCAACTTGAGTCAACTTTAAAAAGATTTGTTTTGAGACCTGCTGTGAAAAAAATTATATAAATGAAATAAAATAAGGAATTGTCGCACCATTGTGTTTAACCCTTGTGTAATGTTCATATTGTTGTTACTCAGCCAGCGTTTGTGGGTCTGATGGACCCGTTGCATTTTGTGGCTTTTAATGCCTCACAATCAAACACTTTTATGTTAAAATACTGAACAGATGATACCTTATCCCAATAAGCATCTGTTCAGTATTTTAACATAAAAGTGTTTGATTGTGAGGCATTAAAAGCCACAAAATGCAACTGGTCCATCAGACCCACAAACACTGGCTGAGTAACAACAATATGAACGTGGCACGGAAAATTTCTCTGCCAGTTTCTGCATCCCACGGGGATTTTTCTTTTGTGTTTCTGCACCTGCGTTTCCCACACAAGGTTGCAACATTGTTTGTCAACACTGTATGCTCTCATTTTCTCGCACATTTGACCCTCTGATGTTCTGTGTACCTACACTCTGTCCTCCTCCTGTCTAGGCCTGCTCTGTGTTGTGTGTGTGTGTGGGTGGGTGTGTGGGTGGGTGGGTGCGTGTGGTACACAGAACATAAATTTCCACACTTCTATTAGCCCTGGGTCCAGTGGACCCGGATATCTTATATGTAGTAGAAATGTGTTGGGGGGGGGGGGGGGTTGGGGGTGTATGGTGTGTGGTCATTAAATATGTATTCTGATATATGTTCTTCACAGAAAATGAGCCAAAGTCAGTTAGTCTCAGTTTGAAAAATTCATTAATTGTATCATTTTTCTTTGAATAAAAAATGAAAATGGGTCCCACAGACCCGAACACCACACAAGGGTTAAATGAAGGTGCAGCAGTTCAAGTAAAAATCCAATGTGAAAATGTTAAAGGAAAAAAATGCACCTAATGTTGAAATTGTCAGCTCATTTGTATCCAAATAGGAGCAGCTGTGCGAAAAGGTCATTACCGACAAATTGGCAAGCTGAGCAACATTTGGTTTGTTTAATTATAATAAGAAATTCCACCTGGCGCCCTGAAATACGCGGGCGTTGACGTATTTCGAGTCGAGGGTGGGGGAATACAGCTTCCCTGTGCTGCGTTTCGACGAAAGCACCAAAAGGATCAACAGAAATGCTAACACACAGCAGCGACTAATGGGAACACAGGTGTTAAACGAGGAAGGTGCGGATGTTTCTTGTCGTGCTTATTAAACTTTCCGAGGCAAATGTCGGCGCTTTAAATCCAGAGGAGACGAGAAGTGAGCTTGTTGACTCAGATTTCAGCTGACAGCTTCCTGTCCCCGATCTCCCTCGAGCTTTGTGTGAGTGTGTGTGTCTGTGCGTGTGTATCTGTGTGTGTGTGTGTATATCTGCCTCTCTGGTTGATGTCCACAGCATATGTCCGCCGTCACCATGGTAACATGATACAACCCATCCACACACCGGCACGCAACCTTCCAATCTTTTAAGTCAGGGGCCGGCAAACCAAAATGTTGAAAGAGACATATTGCACCAAAACTACAAAAAATGAATCTGTCTGGAGCCGCAAAAAAATGAAAAGCCTTATATAAGTGTTATAACGAAGGCAACACATGATGTAAGTGTCTATATTAGCCTACTATCAAAATGACTGTGTCGCAGGCTGACGCAAATCTTCGTTGACAGAAATGTTGAAATGTAATATTTATTCTACACCAGTGGTTCTTAACCTGGGTTGGATGGAACCCTAGGGGTTCGGTGAGTCGGCCTCAGGGGTTCGGCGGAGGTCAAAACACACCTGACTCATCGTGTAAATACAAACTTCTCCTTATCGCCGTATTACGGATACGGCAACAGCTGACTGGTTTGCAGGTGTGTAATTTGTTGTGAGTTTATGCACTGTGTTGGTTTTGTTGTTTGAACAAGGTGATGTTCATGCACAGTTCATTTTGTGCACCAGTAAAAAAAACATGGTAACACTTTAGTATAGGGAACATATTCACCATTAATTAGTTGCTTATTAACATGCAAATTAGTAACATATTGGCTCTTAACTAGTCATTATTAAGGACTTATTAATGCCTTATTCGGCATGACCTTATTATAACCCTAACCCTCTAACCCTGACCCTAACCCTAACCAAATAACTCTAAATTAAGTCTTTATTACTTAGAATATGTTCCCCTAGTGTCCAAATAACTCTAAATTAAGTCTTTGTTACCTAGAATATGTTCCCCATACTAAAGTGTTACCAAAAACATATAACTTTGTCTTGAATTTGAAAAAAAACAACATTTTATTTTTCTTTAAAGAAGGGTTCGGTGAATGCGCATATGAAACTGGTGGGGTTCGGTACCTCCAACAAGGTTAAGAACCACTGTACTACACATTTTCACAACATTGGAAAACATTAGCTTCTCAGAGGGTGCGCTATCTCCTGGAAATGACTGGCCAGAGGTATAGATGTGTTTGTCCAAGTTAAAGGAAACTGCAGGCTGTCTTCTTCTGATGGATTTATTACAATCTTTGGCAAGCTGGGTAACGTTTGCTGTGGTCTGGAACAACATGGCACACAACTATCAGAAGTGCAGCCAATATTACATACAGATAATGTGTCATGAGTAGAGATGTCCAATAATATCGGACTGCCAATATTATCGGCCGATAAATGCTTTAAAATGTAATATCCCCGCCCCCACCTCAACCTCCTCATGCTCTCTCAGGGAGAGCATGTCCCAAATTCCAAGCTGCTGTTTTGAGGCATGTTATAAAAAAAAAATGCACTTTGTGACTTCAATAATAAATATGGCAGTGCCATGTTGGCATTTTTTTCCATAACTTGAGTTGATTTATTTTGGAAAACCTTGTTACATTGTTTAATGCATCCAGCGGGGCATCACAACAAAATTAGGCATAATAATGTGTTAATTCCACGACTGTATATATCGGTATCGGTTGATATCGGAATCGGTAATTAAGAGTTGAACGATATCGGATATCGGCAAAAAAGCCATTATCGGACATCTCTAGTAATGAGACATGCAAATATAAATTAAATACACAGAGGACATAAGTAAAGAATATTAAATGAGCTCAAATATACCCACAAACGAGGCATAATGAATAAATATGTACATACAGCTAGACTAAATAGCATGTTAGCATCGATTAACTTGCAGTCATGCAGTGACCCAATATGCCTGATTAGCACTCTAACAAGTCAATAACATCAACAAAGCTCACCTTTGTGCATTCACGCACAGCATAAAACGTTTGGTGGACAAAATGAGACAAAGAAGGAGTGTCATAAAACAAGTCTTTCTGGTTTTTGCATGTAAACAAACCGTTGCATCACTGTCCACACAACTACGGTGAGTTCAAGGACCGCCAAGATTAGTATGACAAAACGCCAAATCCTCTCATCAGTGAAACATGTTTAATATAAACAGTGGGCTTTCTAACAATTAGGAAGGTTTGTGCCATGTTTGTCCTCTGACAGAAACCATATTAAAACAAAAAAATATGTATTTGTACACCATCTTTTTTTTCCATTTTCATACATTTTTCAAAAAGCCCCAGGGAGCCACTAGGGCGGCGCTAAAGAGCCGCGGGTTGCCGACCCCCAGTTTAAGTGATTGCCACAGTCTTGATTGCCTGTGGCCTTTTTTCCAGTAGGAAAATGTTCTGCTTTATTTCCCGTTTAACGAGCTGTAAACATCCAATTCTCCATCTCCGTCTTCAAACTTTGACGACCGTAATGAAAACGCTAGCTAATTAGCGCTCCCCCCTCCACCCTTTCTTCATACGTCCGTACGTCAAAGTGCCGTAAATGTCTCTCCTAACACTCCTGCCTCTGAAATGAACTAGAATGAAGTACTGTACTGCCTGTGAATATATTATGCTGAATATAATGGGCTCAAAACACATTTCAAACTGTATTTTGTGAGATGAAGCAACAACACAAAGTTTCTTCAGATGTTTTCATATGCTGTATATACTGTATGGCCAAATTCAGCCCAGGAATGACACACGAGTTCAGTTCAAAACTTGGGAGACAAACATTTTTACACTGTAAAAAATGTTACTTTGATGCAACTTAAAAAAATAAAATAAAATCCAATCAAATATTACAACTTTTGTGAACATGTAGGTTTATTTTTTAAATTTTTTTAAACTTTATATAATTAAGTTGGTGATAAGTTGAAGATGCAACATAATTAGGTTTAATAAACATGAAAAAGGCAGCAAGTTCATTACACCGGACCTAGTTGTAATGTATTTATTAGAGATGTCCGATAATGGCTTTTTTGCCGATATTCCGATATTGTCCAACTCTTAATTACCGATTCCGATATCAACAGATACCGATATATGCAGTCGTGGAATTAACATATTATTATGCCTAATTTTGTTGTGATGCCCCGCTGGATGCATTAAACAATGTAACAAGGTTTTCCAAAATAAATCAACTCAAGTTATGGAAAAATGGCACTGCCATATTTATTATTGAAGTCACAAAGTGCATTATTTTTTTTAACATGCCTCAAAACAGCAGCTTGGAATTTGGGACATGCGGAGGTTGAGATGGTTGGGGGGGGGGGGAGATTCTGGGTAGCGGAGGGTGTATATTGTAGCGTCCCGGAAGAGTTAGTGCTGCAAGGGGTTCTGGGTATTTGTTCTGTTGTGTTTATGTTGTGTTACGGTGCAGATGTTCTCCCGAAATGTGTTTGTCATTCTTGGTTGGTGTGGGTTGACAGTGTGGCGCATATTTGTAACAGTGTTAAAGTTGTTTATACGGTCACAACCTCAGTGTGACCTGTATGGCTGTTGACCAAGTATGCTTTGCATTCACTTTTTATCATGTGATATTATCGGACATCTGTAGTATTTAGGTTGTTAAAACGTGGTATAATTAAGTTGGTGATAAGTTATAGATGCAACAAAATTAAGTAGAGTTTTCCAAAAAATGAAGTTCAACAAAGTTGAAAGAAGGCTGCAAACCTAATTAAATTACCGTATTTTCCGGACCACAAGGCGCACCGGATTATAAGGTGCACTGCTGATGAATCGTCTATTTTCGATATTCTTTCATTTATGAGGCGCACCAGATTATAGGGCACATTAAAGGAGTCATATTATTATTTTTTAAAATTCTAAATTGAAAACATTTCCTTGTGGTCTACATAACAGTCACTACACCGGTATGTTTTAGCGCTTTCATGGCGAGTTTACTGACAGATATAAGTAAGAACTTTACACTACTTTATATTAGAAATGGCAACAGCAGAGGATGAATGCCCAATAACAAGAAGATAAAGAAAAACAAGAAGCTTATCGACTATGGTGTCGACACGGACTACAAAGGCGAATGCGCGCAATTTTTCAGGACTTATGCAGATCCCAAATACACATCAGCAGGTACCAGAAGGTAAGAGAAGTTTCTTTTGCACAATATTCTGAAACAAAACGCCAGATAATATGTCTTACCTTGTGCACACACTATAATAATACTCTTATGTTGAAGCAAGGTACAATCCATCAAGCGGTGCGGCTTCATAGCTTACTAAAGTCGTACTAAAACACGTTGATAGATTTTTGAGCGCCGTGTGTCATGTTCTATATTTTCAATGGAACACATAGAATGTTGGTGTTGTTTACTTGAGTCATATTGCAGTCTACACGTATCTCTTATGTGTGACTGCCATTATATTGCAGTCTACACGTATCTCTTATGTTTGACTGCCATCTACTGGTCACACTTATAATTTCACCATGTACCAAATAAAATAGCTTCAAGGTCGGTAAGCAAAACCAGAATTATTCCGTACTTTAGGCGCACATTAGTAGCGCACTGTCGAGTTTTGAGGGGAAAAAAGGATTTTAAGTGCGCCTTATAGTCCGTAAAATACGGTATATATAAGTTGATAAAACTTTGTGTAATCAAGTTGGTGATAAGTTAAAGGTGAAACTAAATTAAGTGGAATTAAAAAAAGAATAGGTCCATTTTGCAAAGCCAAAATACACACATTACACACTGCTTCTGATATTTAATGTCCAAGATGAAGAATGTCATGATGGAGACGTGGATAAAACTTAAGCAGCGCGACATGTTCCAAAGACTGAGATGCATGCTGATCATCATTCCCCAGCGCCAGGACGTAGAAGAAGAATATCCGCAACCTCTAAAAGACAAAAAAACAAAAAACACAAAGACAATTTTACTTTTAACGAAAGTAAAATGTATAACCAATACATGGAAGCTATGATGTTAAACAAGTATCGTCCATTCATTCTAACAAAACAGAAGGCCACAAGCCTTCAGAAGACATGAAAGCTATTGAAGAATAGAGGAAATAATATTTCAGAAGAATTCATACAAAAAAGAACACCGTCAGCTCCAAATGATCACATACACTGTATCAGTAGCAATGTAAACTAAATATGCTGTGCATGAGGAAACATGTTTCTTACCTCTTTAAATCTTTCTTGAAGGTCTGTCAGCTGCCAGTCAAAGTGTTGGTGACAAAGCTGCTTGTTGATCTGGATTGATTGATTGATTGAAACTTTTATTAGTAGATTGCGCAGTTCAGTACATATTCCGTACAATTGACCACTAAATGGTAACACCCAAATAAGTTTTTCAACTTGTTTAAGTCGGGGTCCACGTTAATCAATTCATGGTGGATGATTCATGGAAAATCACAAAAAGAACGTTGAGCACTTTTTAGTTCATGTATTTAGTTTCTCGCCTTTTGAATCTTTCTGTCTGTCAGCTACAAAGTGTGGATGACAAAACTGTCTCTTGATCTGAAACAAACAAAAAAAATGTAAGCAAAACTTTCTATTAAATATCCAAGATAATATATATATATATACACTACCGTTCAAATGTTTGTGGTCACATTGAAATGTCCTTATTTTTGAAGGAAAAGCACTGTACTTTTCAATGAAGATAACTTTAAACTAGTCTTAACTTTAAAGAAATACACTCTATACATTGCTAATGTGGTAAATGACTATTGTATCTGCAAATGTCTGGTTTTTGGTGCAATATCTACATAGGTGTATAAAGGCCCATTTCCAGCAACTATCACTCCAGTGTTCTAATGGTACAATGTGTTTGCTCATTGGCTCAGAAGGCTAATTGATGATTAGAAAACCCTTGTGCAATCATGTTCACACATCTGAAAACAGTTTAGCTCGTTACAGAAGCTACAAAACTGACCTTCCTTTGAGCAGATTGAGTTTCTGGATCATCACATTTGTGGGGTCAATTAAACGCTCAAAATGGCCAGAAAAAGAGAACTTTCATCTGAAACTCGACAGTCTATTCTTGTTCTTAGAAATGAAGGCTATTCCACAAAATGGTTTGGGTGACCCTAAACTTTTGAACGGTAGCGTATATTTCTTACCTTTAAATCATTGTACAAGCAGGCAAACTCAAAGTAAAAGTTTGGACACACCTTCTCATTGTAGATTGTCACTGAAGACATCAAAACTATGAATGAACACATGTGTAATTAAACAAAGGTGAAATAACTGAAAACATGTTTTATATTCTGGTTTCTTCAAAATAGCCACCATTTGCTCTGATTACTGTTTTGCACACTCTTGGGATTCTCTTGATGAGCTTCAAGAGGTGGTCACTTAAAATGGTTTTCACTTCACAGGTGTCATAGTTTTGATGCCTTCAGTGACAATCTACAATATAAATAGTCATGAAAATAAAGAAAACGCATTGAAATGAGAAGGTGTGTCCAAACTTTTGGCCTGTACTGTACATTGATGGGTATTAATGAACCGGTTTCATTCGATAATTGCTAAAAACTAAAGACAAGTTTTCAACAACGTGCTGTGGCCATTAGCAATGTCTAATGGCTAACTAGCCACATGCTACCTTAGCCTAACCAACCAAAAAGCCTTAGTATACATGGAGTAAGTCATTAATTAGGTAACACAGTAACACAACACTGACCGTGTAAATCGATTATTTAAGTGGACAAACCTATTGTAGGTTCTCCCTGTCTGTTTATCAAACATGGCGCTCACACTATTTGAAACTTTAATAGTCACAAAAAAGTAAATCAACTTAATTTTCAATACAAAAACCGGTTAACGAAATTAAATTGAATGAGCAATACCTCTGAGGAACTTGGACCACTGTAAACACACTGGCAGATCCTTGCATTGACATTTTAACCTTGCTAGCAAACATCCAACACTTGGGTCTAAACTTGTGGTTTGCATAACAGAGGCGTTCCTCAACGCACCCCTATAAGTCCTCGCCTTTGTTTCAGTTGTTTTCCGTCGTAAGTAACTCGTGTTTTACTGTAGTTTGTTTACCTCAGATGCAGTGAGTAGTCGCATGTGTTCAACTTCTTTAGTTATACTAGTGGTTAGGTTGGCAACTAACGACTATTTTGATTTTTGACTAGTCATTGACTATCTTAACGATTAGTCGACAAGTCGGATTATAAAGCGTACACATTTAATTGCTCAAAATTTTAAGTTTTTTTAAGCATGTGCTTAAAATGTTTAAAAAAAAGCATTTATCACATTTTGTCCACCAAACGTTTTATGCTGTGCGTGAATGCACAAAGGTGAGCTTTGATGATGTTATTAACTTGTTGGAGTGCTAATCAGGCATATTTGGTCAGTGCATATGCTATTTAGGCTAGCTGGATGTCCATATTGCATCATCATGCCTCATTTATAGGTATAGTTGAGCTCATTTAATTTCCTTTACTTATGTCCTCGGTGTATGCAACTGACAAGAGAAGGGGAAGGTAGAGAAAGGAGGGGAGGCAAAGAGATGAGGGGCTTTGTGTTACTGCGAGGAAGGAGCGTCTTCTTCTGGGGCTTCCCCCTCAAGATGTGTAGCGATGTCTCTTTGACTAAGAAGTAGGCGTGAACACAGGGCAGGCTCACCATCTATACATGCTATTGTATTTTTTTTTTTTTACTCAAGACATTAGGCTTGTACCGCGATACTAATTAATCATATTCGGTACTATACCGCCTCTGAAAAGTACCGGTCCGTCAATATTTTTAGGCATCATAACATCTTCTTTAGTTTTTTTTAATTTATATTATGTTTATAAACTCAGGAAATATGTCCCTGGACACATGAGGACTTTGAATATGACCAATTGATGACCCTGTAACTACTTGGTATCGGATTGATACCCAAATTTGTGGTATCATCCAAAACTAACGTAAAGCATCCAAACAACAGAAGAATAAGTGATTATTACTTTTTAACAGAAATGTAGATAGAACATGTTAAAAGAGAAAGTAAGCAGATATTAACAGTAAATGAACAACTAGATTAATAATTCATTTTCTACCACTTTTCCTTAATAATGTTGACAAAATAATTGAAAGGAAAATGACACAATATGTTACTGCATACAGTGGGGCAAAAAAGTATTTAGTCAGCCACTCATTGATTGTCAATGGGTGGCTGACTAAATACTTTTTTGCCCCACTGTATGTCAGCAGACTAAATTAGGAGCCTTTGTGTACTTACTAATAAAAGAAAATTTGATTTTTATGTTCACTATTTTATTTGTAAATGTTTAATGTACCGTAAGATTTTTTGTTAAAATAAAGCCAATAATGCAATTTTTTGTGGTCCTCTTTATTTAGAAAAATATCAAAATGATTTTGGTATCGGGACAACTAGAGATGTCCGATAATGGCTTTTTTGCCGATATCCGATATCCCGATATTGTCCAACTCTTAATTACCGATTCCGATATCAACCGATACTGATATATACAGTCGTGGAATTAACACATTATTATGCCTAATTTTGTTGTGATGCATTAAACAATGTAACAAGGTTTTCCAAAATAAATTAACTCAAGATATGGAAAAAAATGCCAACATGGCACTGCCATATTTATTATTGAAGTCACAAAGTGCATTATTTTTTTTAACATGCCTCAAAACAGTAGCTTGGAATTTGGGACATGCTCTCCCTGAGAGAGCATGAGGAGGTTGAGGTGGGCGGGGTTGTTGAGGGGGGGGGAATTGTAGCGTCCCGGAAGAGTTAGTGCTGCAAGGGGTTCTGGGTCTTTGTTCTGTTGTGTTAGGGTGCGGATGTTCTCCCGAAATGTGTTTGTCATTCTTGTTTGGTGTGGGTTCACAGTGTGGCGCATATTTGTAACAGTGTTAAAGTTGTTTATACGGTCACCCTCAGTGTGACCTGTATGGCTGTTGACCAATTATGCTTGCATTCATTATGTGACTGGGCCGGTACGCAAATGCAGTGCCTTTAAGGCTTATAGGCGCTCTGTACTTTTCCCTACGTCCGTGTACACAGCGGCGTTTTAAAAAGTCATACATTTTACTTTTTGAAACCGATACCGATAGTATTGAAACCGATACCGATAATTTCCAATATTACATTTTTAAAGCATTTATTGGCCGATAATATCGGCAGTCCGATATCATCGGACATCTGTAGGGACAACACTACAAGACATCATGAAAAGACGCAAAAAGGAGCAAACAAGTTCAACAACCGGCTTGTATAGACTCATATTACCGTATTTTCCGCACTATAAGGCGCACCTAAAAACCTCAAATTTTCTCAAAAGCTGACAGTGCGCCTTATAATCCGGTGCGCCTTATATATGGACCAATATTGAGCCACAACAGGTCTCACAACTACGGGATGCATAACTTAACCCCAGCCTCTACTGTAGCGTCTATTCTGTGCGCCTTATAATGTGGTGCGCCTTATATATGAACAACATTTTAAAATATGCCATTCATTGAAGGTGTGCTTTATAATCCGGTGCGCCTTATATTGTGGAAAATACGGTACATCTTTTAAGAAGTTACTTTCAGAATAGCCCATCTTTTAAAGTGTTGCTGGAGTGTACAAACTGCACTTTCCGCTACATGCCGTACAAAATGGCATTAATAAAAGCAAGCGTTACATTCTTGTAAAGGCACATTGATCGGAATCACTTATTTCAGTACAACTCTTGCACAAACTCCTTTTACACGAGCTTGTTAAAAGGTGACTCATTTCCTCAGCAGGTACAAAAAAGCCGAGTACCCTTCAGGTTTTAATTGGGCGTTTATGGGGAAAATGCAGTTAACGATACATCTTAATTACTGCCAAAACTGGAGAGAAGCACTCAAGCACTTCAAGCCTTCGTCTCAACGCGTTAACACGGTACGTTTCCTGTTTGAGGAATACTCTTAATTAGGATTTAACTGAACAAATAATGAGTATAAGGCCGCGTTCACGACACGTTCCAGACGTTGACAGGTCAAAAGGCGCTCCTTCAGTCGGGAGGGCGTCATTAGCGACTCTGGAGCCCGTGTTCCGCCTCAGACGTGCACTTTTGGAGAAAAAAAAAGTGAGAAGTTTAATGGTTGGTCTTTGAAGCGGCGTGATGATATCAGCAGAGACAAACGCCTTCCTTCCTGGGCGGACGCAGTCATTAGTTGTTTGCGTCTCCCGTGTCTTTAAGCGGTAAACACCACGCTGATTGCGGTATGAATATGGAAAGACGAGCCGCTGATTCAATCATTGTTCTTCGGATCTGTACGGAGTGTCTCGTCCTGAATGCCAAAATCTGCATTTAAATTGAAATATGCTCATCTGCATATTTTATGTTGATTCAATTAAAGCCCCCCGTCTTTTTTTTTTTAATATCCGCGTCGACACAACATCGGACAGCTCTGCCCTTTGATAGACTTGCCGATGTTGACTGCCAGTCATGGAATGTGCGGAGGAACAAAGGCAAAGAAGGTCCAAATAGGTAGGCGCGCCGAGCTGTCACGGAGAGGCCTACTTCGTTAGCGGCCAACAGCGGAGAGAAAGGTTAACTAATACGTCCGAATCCGCTCGCGTGTCGAGACAGGCCTCACCTGTGGAAAATGCCACTTCCTGTGCACATGCAATCAACATGCATGATGGAAACCTCGTTAATCATCCTGTCAATCATTCACAAGTCACGCCGGTCATCTGTTAAGTAAATACGAGTCGATAATCTGGATTATTCACAATTACCGTATTTTCAGGACTATAGAGCGCACCGGGATATAAGCGTCACCCTAGGGCTGGGCGATATGGCCTTTTATTAATATCTCAATATGTTTAGGCCATGTCACGATACACGATATATATCTCGATTAGAGATGTCCGATATTATCGGCCGATAAGTGCATTAAAATGTAATATCGTAAATTATCTGTATCAGTTTTTTTATTATCGGTATCAGGTTTTTTTTGTTTTTTGTTTTTACATTTTTTTATTAAATCAACATAAAAAACACAAGATACACTTACAATTAGTGCACCAACCCAAAAAACCTCCCTCCACCATTTACACACATTCACACAAAAGGGTTGTTTCTTTCTGTTATTAATATTCTGGTTCCTACATTATATATCAATATATATCAATACAGTCTGCAAGGGATACAGTCCGTAAGCACACATGATTGTGCGTGCTGCTGGTCCACTAATAGTACTAACCTTTAACAGTTAATTGTACTCATTTTCATTAATTACTAGTTTCTATGTAACTGTTTTTATATTGTTTTACTTTCTTTTTTATTCAAGATAATGTTTTTAATTTATTTCCATCCATCCATCCATTTTCTACCGCTTATTCCCTTCGGGGTCGCGGGGGGCGCTGGAGCCTATCTCAGCAGCATTCGGGCGGAAGGCGGGGTACACCCTGGACAAGTCGCCACCTCATCGCAGGGCCAACACAGATAGACAGACAACATTCACACTCACATTCACACACTAGGGCCAATTTAGTGTTGCCAATCAACCTATCTCCAGGTGCATGTCTTTGGAGGTGGGAGGAAGCCGGAGTACCCGGAGGGAACCCACACAGTCACGGGGAGAACATGTAAACTCCACACAGAAAGATCCCGAGCCCGGGAATGAACCCAGGACTACTCAGGACCTTCGTATTGTGAGGCAGACGCACTAACTCCTCTTCCACCGTGCTGCTTTAATTTATTTATCTTATTTTATTTTATTTTTATTTTTTAAAAAGGACCTTATCTTCACCATACCTGGTTGTCCAAATTAGGCATAATAATGTGTTAATTCCACGACTGTATATATCGGTATTGGTTGATATCGGTATCGGTAATTAAGAGTTGGACAATATCGGATATCGGCAAAAAAGCCATTATTGGACATCCCTAATCTCGATATTTTTCCTTAGCCTTGAATGAACACTTGATGCATATAATCACAGCAGTATGATGATTCTGTGTGTCTACATTAAAACATTCTTGTTCATACTGCATTAATATATGCTCATTTTCAACTTTCATGCAGAGAGGGAAATCACAACTAAGTCAATTCAGCAAAACTATTTATTAAACAGTTATTAAGCAGTGGCACAAACATTCATGTCATTTCCAAAACAGAACATGCAAGATTGTCAGAGACATTTTAAAACAAGCTATTAGTGCACTTTTGTGCATGATGTCACACAAGATATTTCAGTAACTGTCAAACAAAAATGAGCTGCATAATAGGGCATCAAATAGTGTATGTCCTTCGCTATGTGGTAGGTTCCTGCGGACGTTATCTCCTTCTTTTGTTGATTTTTTTTTTCATATGGTGTTGATCTGGAAATAGTTGCTTGGGCATTTTGTTGCTGTGGCACCGGCCGGAGATGTTGACATGCAGAGTTTCAAGCACTCTTCATTCTCTAGCGGGTGACTTTTCAAATGATGCTACATTAGCAGTGCTGCTACTTTTTGTAGCAACGCTATTGCCTCATAAATGTTCAACATATTCCCGCTTGAAGCCAAACCACCGCCAGACGTTGGATCTGTTTTTCTTGGGAATTAATTCTTCCTCCATTTGTTACCAGACTCGCACCTTCTCTCTCTCGTATTAGCACCCGCATCGCACCGTTAGCATCACAGCTAATGTTACCATGTCGCTACCTGTCTGCTCCGCGGGAGCGTGTGACTTTGCACACGTGACGTACGTAAGAAGGTGCGCTTGTTTTAAGTCTCTGTGAGAAGGAGAAACAAGAAAGAGTGGGAAACGCATGCAGTGTAATGCCCGCAGCTAAAAGCAACTGCGTGAGAACGTATACTCGAATATCACGATATAGTCATTTTCTATATCGCACAGAGACAAACCTGCGATATATCGAGTATATCGATATATCGCCCAGCCCTACGTCACCCACTAAATTCTAGAAGAAAAAATGATGTTTCATGATGTATTAGATGTATTAGCTGTATTAGATGTATTAGATGTATTAGCCGCACCGGACTATAAGCCGCAGATGTATACCTTGCCAAATGGGTTATTTTACACAGAAAGATTGTGTAAATGTTTATTTACATTCCTTAATTGTTTCCATACGGTGCCTGATCAAACAAAACAGAAGTCATCGTCGTGGACCCGCTAAACAGACTCAAAAACTCCACGGTGACGTTTTGGTGAATTTACTGAAGAATTTGTGAAACTGAAAAAATGCAACAAAAAAATGCCGTTGTAAGCTAATAATATGAGCACAGACACTCGTAAACATGTTAGCTAATGCTAACGACGCTAGCGTCATTACGTTACGATAGCACGTACAAATATGCATGAAAACACTCCTACTGACATCACACATGGGACGGTTTAGTAAGTCGGAGTTGTTTTAGTTATATTGTATAGCTTACACATGTTGCTTGGAGTGATGAATGAAGAATCCATACGAGTAGAAACGCTATGGCCGGCTTGAAGACTGAACGACACTTCTGTTTGGGGCGGGGGGGGGGGGGGGGGAGTACTAATGGTGAATGGAAGGACACTGCAGCACCTGCAGTGAGCGATCTTGTCCAAAAGTAGCACAAACAATAAAACACTGTTTTTGCTTGTTTTTTTTCTTCCAATTTTCTTTTAATTGTAGTCGGCAGCGAATCAAAATCCATAAATTAGCCGCAGGGTTCAAAGTGTTGGAAAAAAGTAGCGACTTATCGTATATTTCCAATATAATTCACGGTAGTCCACAATTATTTAACACTGGAATGCAGACATAATACAATCCCACTTGTTTGCAACACACTATTGATAGGGATGGGCGAGGCAGACCATCTAAGGACCAGGATTGGCGATAGGGCGTAAAATCTTTATCTAAATATATATTTCAGCCTCCTGCGATAACGATATATATCACAATATATTATTTGGCATATATGTGATAATAGAACCATTTGAAAATGAGTTACAAAGGCTCCCAATTTAGCTGCTAGTTGTCATTATCATCAAAACATAACTTGATGTACTGTTAATATATGGTTACTTTCACATGTATGATTAACTACATTCCTCCATTAAATAGATAAGAAGCTCTAGTAAATGTTTGTATTACTTAAAAGAAAACTGGCTTTGTTTGATATATTTTTACCCAAACATTTAATGAAGTCAAATACCTATAAGGCTCTCTTTTCTAAAGTAAATATGTACAGCAGATGTGATCATCCGCATCAACAATATGATTTGGCTGAGTGAAGTGTGAAGTGAATTAGATTTATATAGCGCTTTTCTCTAGTGACTCAAAGCGCTTTACATAGTGAAACCCAATATCTAAGTTACATTTAAACTAGTGTGCGTGGCACTGGGAGCAGGTGGGTAAAGTGTCTTGCCAAAGGACACAACGGCAGTGACTAGGATGGCGGAAGCGGGAATCGAACCTGGAACCCTCAAGTTGCTGGAACGGGCCACTCTGCCAACCGAGCTATACCGCCCTGAGTGGCTGGACAGATAAAAAAGAAAAAAATTAATCGATTAAGAATTGTTACAAATAATATTGTACGGTATACCGGTACTAGTAAAGTACCGCGATACTAATGAATCATAAACGGTACTATACCGCCTCTGAAAAGTTCCCTTTTTTTTTTTTTTTTTTTAAATTACGTTGTGACAATGCTGGTTTTACGAGCAGAGGAGCATGTTCGGCAGCGCACAATCACAGAGTACTTAAAAGCAGACAGTGTGTGGACAGAAAAGGGAGAATGGACGCATTTTGGTTTAAAAACTTAACGATAAATACGAAGCTATAACACTAAAACGCAGCTCTATAAGAGGTGCTTTAAACATGGTTAGCTCGCTAGTGGACATGCTTCACTACACACCGTAGAAGGACACAATAGCTAACCGCTAACCACAAGCTAGTGCTCCTCAATGTAAACAAATGCCATGGGTGGATCTACACCTGACATCCACTGTAATGATACCAAGTATAGGAGCGTATCTAGTCCATACTACAATGATTACATCAATATTTTTTTTATCGTCACAAAATCTTTAAAAATGTATATTATGTTAACAAACTCAGGAAATATGTCCCTGGACAGAGGAGGACTTTGAATATGATCCTGTAACTACTTGGTATCAGATTTGTGGTATCATCCAAAACTAATGTAAAGTATCAAACAACAGAAGAAGAATAATAATAATTACATTTTAACAGAAGTGTAGATGAAACATGTTAAAACGGAAAGTAACCAGATATTAACAGTAAATGAACAAGTAGATTAATAATGCATTTTCTACCGCTTGTCCCTTCTTATTTTGACAAAATAATAGAATGATAAATGACTCAATATGTTACTGCAAATGTTAGCAGCCAAATTAGGAGCCTTTGTTTACTTACTACTAAAAGGCAAGTTGTCTTGTTTGTTCACTATTTTATTTAAGGACAAAATTCGATTGCAATAAGAAACATATGTTTAATGTACCCTAAGATTATTTGTTAAAATAAAGCCAATAATGCCTTTTTTCGTGGTCCCCTTTTTTTTTTAGAAAAGTATCAAAATACATATAAAAATATTGGTATCGGGACAACCTCTGTTACAAATAAGAATTAGAGATGTCCGATAATATCGGACTGACGATATTATCGGCCGATAAATGCTTTAAAATGTAATATCGGAAATCATCGGTATCGGTTTCAAAAAGTAAAATTTATGACTTTTTAAAACGCCGCTGTACGGAGTGGTACACGGATGTAGGGAGAAGTACAGAGCGCTAATAAACCTTAAAGGCACTGCCTTTGCGTGCCGGCCCAATCACATAATATCTACGGCTTTTCACACACACAAATGAATGCAAATCATACTTGGTCAACAGCCATACAGGTCACACTGAGGGTGGCCGTATAAACAACTTTAACACTGTTACAAATATGCGCCACACTGTGAACCCACACCAAACAAGAATGACAAACACATTTCGGGAGAACATCCGCACCGTAACACAACATAAACACAACAGAACAAATACCCAGAACCCCTTGCAGCACTAACTCTTCCGGAACACTACAATATACACCCCCCGCTACCTCCCCAACCCCACCCACCTCAACCTCCTCATGCTCTCTCAGGGAGAGCATGTCCCAAATTCCAAGCTGCTGTTTTGAGGCATGTTAAAAAAAATTATGCACTTTGTGACTTCAATAATAAATATGGCATTTTTTTCCATAACTTGAGTTGATTTATTTTGGAAAACCTTGTTACATTGTTTAATGCATCCAGCGGGGCATCACAACAAAATTAGGCATAATAATGTGTTAATTCCACAACTGTATATATCGGTATCGGTTGATATCGGAATCGGTAATTAAGAGTTGGACAATATCGGATATCGGCAAAAAAGCCATTATTGGACATCCCTAATAAGAATTGTGATTTATTCGAAAATCCCTCCATCCATCCATTTTCTACTGCTTGTCCTAACACGCCTAATGGTAATGGTGTTAGTTAATCGGTATTGTATTGGAAGTGAAAAAGTTTGTTTCGGGACAAACCTAGTTCTGGAATAAAGTGATGTAAACACTTTCTTTAACATCTTAAAAAGAGGGAATTTGTGTGTTTTTTTTGTGCTGACACTCTTGTTAGAACATGATTTGTTGCATGCACTTCTATACTGTATCCAACAAACGCATCCTTTCAGTTCCTTTGTTTTTCAGAAGCAGGATGTTGTTGTTTCTACCCTCACAGAATAATACATGGTCACAGTCAATATTCATCTCAAATTAAAAGCACGTCTCCGAGACTTCACGCAGAGACTAAAAAGATGCCAGTTTTATTTTCCCGAGGACGCCTGTCCATTGTCCGACTATGACGCTGGCCGCCAACGGCGCCCGCAGGGGAGCGTCGTTATCATTCAGGCGGCACGCGGCCTCTTCGCTTGGATGAGGTCACTCGTAAGCCCCGCCCTGCATCTCCAGCGGGAAGCATTGATTTCCGTTAATTGGATAGAGGGCGGATGGCGTAGTGCTCCCTTTCTCCATCGTTGGAAAGGCAGCACTTAGGTTTTTAACCCTGACGGTAACATTTGTTCCATTAGGAGGTTTTTTTTTTTAACTTTTGAAAAGTCTGCCGGTGTCGTACTCGTTATTTGCTGGGCAGGACTCTTGCTCCGCCGCTCGGACGTCACTTGGTGTGAAAGCGCGCTTCAGGCTTTCACCACCTGGACGCAACCGTGTTGTTTTTCATAAAGGTCAGAAATTGTTTACAGCATTTTTGTGTATGGATGTCTGACTGAATATGCAAATGTGAATTGATAAGGTCACTTTTTGAATATAGGGGTCGATTTTCGCACATAATCAAGCAGATTGGCAAAGCGGTGATCAGTTGGAAGGTGATTCATGTGAGCCTGACACATGAAACGTGACAAATTTGGGTGGTGCACTATCCACTTTAGTTTTGGATACCCTAAAATGTGTTTTGTGGCAATTCCAACTTTGAACACAGCGTCAGTTGCCGTGCAGAGTGGCGCTATCCATCACTTTCCGCAGACTGCATTGCAAAATGATTAACCCCCCTCTTCCTCTCACGTGAGAGCCTTTGATTGATTGATTGATTGATCGATTGAAACTTTTATTAGTAGATTGCACAGTACAGTACATATTCCGTACAATTGACCACTAAATGGTAACACCCGAATAAGTTTTTCAACTTGTTTAAGTCGGGGTCCACGTTAATCAATTCATGTTGTAATGCCCCTACTGTAATGGGTTCCTTATTCGGCAACTTTATCCAGATCTGCACCAACGTGTACCGGCTTGCCAAGCGGCACCAAACTACAATGTTTCAGGAATCGGACCTGTACTTTGGTCTAAGCTGGCAAAAAAGACCACGGTGTTTGTCTTTTTTACTTTCAAATGATCGCAAAACCTTGTGGTCTGGAACAACATGGCACACAAACAACTATCTGAAATGCAGCCAATATTACATACAGATAATGTGTCATGAGACATGCAAAACTAAATTATATACAAAGAGGATCAAAGTAAAGAATATTAAATGAGCTCAAATATACTTACAAATGAGGCATAATGATGCAATATGTACATACAGCTAGCCTAAATAGCATGTTAGCATTGATTAGCTTGCAGTCATGCACTGACCAAATATGCCTGATTAGCATTTCACGCAAGTCAATAACATCAACAAAGCGCGCCTTTGTGCATTCACGCACAGCATAAAACGTTTGGTGGACAAAATGAGACAAAGAAGGAGTGGAAGATTTTACATGTAAACAAACCGTTGCGTCACAGTCCACACTATGGTGGGTTCAAGAACTGCCAAAATTAGTAGGACAAAATGATGTTCACCAAATACTGTCATCAGTGAAGCATACACACAAACATATTAAACAGTGGGCTTTCTAACAATTGGGAAGGTTTGTGTCATGTTTGTCCTCAAACAAAAAACATACTAAAACAAACAAAAAAAAATGTCACCCCATCTTTTTCCACTTTCAATCCTTTTTTTAAAAACGCTCCAGGGAGCCACTAGGGCGGCACTAAAGAGCCATATGCGGCTCGAGAGCTGCGGGTTGCTGACCCCCGGTCTAGTATTTAAAAATAAACATAACAGAGGTGTAATGTCGCCAGGTCAGCTGTGGCTGCTTTTTCCAGGCTTCTGATTGGACAAAATGTGCACGACAGCAGGTGTATGCGTTTGTGTGTAGACAGAGACAGTTTTGTGTGGATGGAGGTGCGTTTTTTGAAACTCTCCGTGTTCGTGTGGACATGGCATCAGTTACAATAACAGCGAATCGAGGAACAAATCCCTTTCTTAACCCCCCTTGCTGCTGAAATGGCCAAATGTTTTTGTGAGGTGAAACAATCATCTTCTAGACGATTTTGAGTGCTGGTGCCGAGTCTTGTTCAGAGTCGGAGCCTGGCCGGTTCACAGACCGACTCCACTTCCTATTTTTCTCTTAGCAGGCCTGATGTCAGACTCACTCGACGTCACATTGGGGGTTGTGAGTTTTTCCTTGCCCTCATGTGGGCTCTGTACCGCGGATGTCGTTGTGGCTTGTGCAGCCCTTTGAGACACTTGTGATTTAGGGCTATATAAATAAACATTGATTGATTGATTGATGTTTGTGTCGTCTGCATGTCATCAGAAAAGCGGCCAAATGAAACTTTAGCATTTTTTCCTGTGAACGTGTGAGCAAAATGACTCGTGACGCATCCTTCTAAAAGTCTTAAAGTCGTGACTGTGTGTGTGTGTGTGTGTGTGTGTGTGTGTGTGTGTGTGTGTGTGTGTGTGTGTGTGTGTGTGTGTGTGTGTGTGTGTGTGTGTGTGTGTGTGTGTGTGTGTGTGTGTGTGTGTGTGTGTGTGTGTGTGTGTGTCTTCCGTCTCTTCATTAAGCTCCATATTACTTCACTTCACAGCACTGCTAGGAACTCAAAACTCTGGTCTCCATGGCAACGGTTTTTTCTTGTATCCTTTGATGCGCCGGAGCCGTGCAGGAAGTTGCCCGAAAATGCAGTGAGAGAGGAAAGGATGCAGTTTTACGATGAATGCAGACACCACATTGTGTGTGTGTGTGTGTGTGTGTGTGTGTGTGTGTGTGTGTGTGTGTGTGCGTGTGTGTGTGTGTGTGTGTGTGTGTGTGTGTGTGTGTGTTCTGGCAATGCTTACTTAATGGGTACATCGCTCCGTTTACACAGTCACCTTTAGGGGACCTCTGACGGTATGGGGACAAAAAAACAGGTCCCCTAAAGGGAAACCTTTTTAAATGATATTCAGATCCATTCTGAAGATGCCTAAGTGATTTTTAAGCTAAGATAAGATAATCCTTTATTGATCCCACAACAGGGAAATTTGGGTTACTTTGTGTACGTGTTTCAAATATTGGTAAAAGAGAAAATTAATTTTCTTGAAAAGTGAAACATTTGTTATCCTGGTATTAATAGTACTATGATTCTGTATGGTATCCATCCTTAGTTCAAACTAATATATTTTTCCTCAAACAAAATCTGGTTTAGTGTTCCTTAGGATGACATTTTCATACATCATGATTATAAAACATTATTACCTTAAAGTATGATTCACATTCAGAATGTTCCATCCTTCTATATATGGTAGTTGGAGTTGCAGACAACTTCATTACTGCTAAATAGCAGTTTTCAGTAATGTCACAGAAGATGCAGGATTTGCTTGAACATTTAAGTGGTGAAACTTCCTATAAGAGGACAGCTGTAGTGATGTATTCTGAAGATCATGTCATATTTCATTTGAACTTTTTTTTAAAAATTTTAAATGGTCCTCAGTAGTCACGTACAAATTTGTGTGAATTATGCAAAATGATTTAAATTTGGGCCCCATGAACCATATGAACTCTTGTTCCCCAGGGTCCCCAGTAAGAATGATCAGCACATTACTTCATCAATCCAGAGATTTAAAGACGTGTATGAGCTAACTGGGCAGTGGACATTTTACACTATTTTTTTTATGCCTCCACAACCTGTAGAAAGGGTGGTCCCCACAAGTGATGATCAAAAACTTGGTCCCCCATTCCAAATGATAACCTGTGCATGTGTGTGGTCAGTGGACCAGAACGTCTGTACAGTACGCTTGGATAGGTCATCAGAAAGTCAGCAGCTTCGTCATAAGCAGCGTTTATCGATGGAACCCTCTGAGAGCATCGACGTCAGTCTGGGGTTTTCCTTTTAATACGACACATTTATGCCGCATCGTCAATTTTATAGGCACTTTGTCTAATTTGTTGCATTTAAGTACATACTGCAACCTCTAAGATCCGCTCAGTCAGTCGTCTTTGGAAGCAGTTCTCCTTGTAGGTCTCTCCCAATGTGTGTTTTGGCCCGCAGCTTTTTTAATTATTTTTTTTATGGAACATCCTCACCGTAACACAACATAAACACAACAGAACAAATACCCAGAACCCCTTGCAGCACTAAACTCCCCCCCCCCCCCCCCCCCACACCTCGACCCCGCCACCCCCACCAACCCCGCCCACCTCAACCTCCTCATGCTCTCTCAGGAAGAGCATGTCCCAAATTCCAAGCTGCTGTTTTGAGGCATGTTAAAAAAAATAATGCACTTTGTGACTTCAATAATAAATATGGCATTTTTTTCCATAACTTGAGTTGATTTATTTTGGAAAACCTTGTTACATTGTTTAATGCATCCAGCGGGGCATCACAACAAAATTAGGCATAATAATGTGCTAATTCCACGACTGTATATATCGATATCGGTTGATATCGGAATTGGTAATTAACAGTTGGACAATATCGGAATATCGGCAAAAAAGCCATTATCGGACATCTCTATTAGGAACCGTTGTAACCTGTTTTAAAATGCTACCATTGTAATGTATATGCTAACTAGTATATTGGGATTTATATTGCGAAATAGAGGTTTGGTTATGGTCACATATTTCCACATGAAGTCACCAACATTTTAAGAATATCTGATTCAGTGAGGTCTTGCGACAACAATGGTGATAAACGTGTTGTCAGATTAACACCTGTGTGACATGTCAATCAAAACGCAGCTCTGTTGTCTATGTGAAGGAAGTGCACCTAATATTTTGGACTGTGACAAATTGTCAAATACGGCGTAGGTGTGTGTCGGGTGATTTTAGGACGTTTCCCAGCATGCTACGTCACTGCGCTCGCCCCTCCCGCGCCGCCTCGCTCGCTTCCTTCATGCAATGTTTTAATTACTCCATCCCTCGTTTCCCTCATCACTTTCTCCTTCACTCTATCGCCCCGAGCTGCTCCTTCTAATTAATCCACACAGATTTAGACACCTTCAGTCTGTCATGGATGCTCACACACACACACACACATGCACAGAATCTTGACAATTCCCAGGAGATGAAAACAACTTGAAGTGATGACATTTTTACGTTGAAACTTTTTCTTTTCAACTGTGTGTGTGTGTGTGTGTGTGTGTGTGTGTGTGTGTGTGTGTGTGTGTGTGTGTGTGTGTGTGTGTGTGTGTGTGTGTGTGTGTGTGTGTGTGTGTGTGTGTGTGTGTGTGTGTGTGTGTGTGTGTGTGTGTGTGTGTGTGTGTGTGTGTGCAGGGCTCCAATGGAAACATGCAGCTGATGGAGACGGCCTTCACCAAAACCCTGGATGAGTTGGTGAATCTTCACCTCCACCATCAGAACAGCATCCCCGTGTTCATCTCGGCCGTGACCCTTGAACTCTACAGCCGGCAAACCACCGTCTGACGTGGTAACCCTTTTTTAATTTTTTCCTTTTCCTATAGATGTAGCTAATATTCACAAGACAATATGGTGTCTTCATCCAAAGTAAAGACATTCCATGACATTTTTCTGCATGTCAGATGATTATTTCATCATTTGGTGACATGTTTAACTTAGTTAACAGTTTTGTTCTTTATTTCAACTTCTGTCCATCGTTATTTTTGATACTCCTTCAACATAAAACTGTGTTCCTAAATTTATCACACTTTTCTTCTTGTGGTCTTTTACGTCTTTATGGAGCGGCAAGAAAAAGGTTAAACACCTTTCTGGTCGGGTTGGTGAGAGAAACTATCTAAACCAGGGATGTCAAAGTGGTTTTCATTGAGGGCAACATGGCAGTTATGGCTGCCATCAGAGGGCTGCTTGTAACAGTGAATCAACCAATCAATGTTTACTTACACTACCGTTCAAAAGTTTGGGGTCACCCAAACAATTTTGTGGAATAGCCTTCATTTCTAAGAACAAGAATAGACTGTCGAGTTTCAGATGAAAGTTCTCTTTTTCTGGCCATTTTGAGCGTTTAATTGACCCCACAAATGTGATGCTCCAGAAACTCAATCTGCTCAAAGGAAGGTCAGTTTTGTAGCTTCTGTAACGAGCTAAACTGTTTTCAGATGTGTGAACATGATTGCACAAGGGTTTTCTAATCATCAATTAGCCTTCTGAGCCAATGAGCAAACACATTGTACCATTAGAACACTGGAGTGATAGTTGCTGGAAATGGGCCTCTATACACCTATGTAGATATTGCACCAAAAAACAGACATTTGCAGCTAGAATAGTCATTTACCACATTAGCAATGTATAGAGTGTATTTCTTTAAAGTTAAGACTAGTTTAAAGTTATCTTCATTGAAAAGTACAGTGCCAGTTTTTCTACCGTAAAAACAAATGTACCGTCTTTCCATTTACAGTAATACACCGTTAAAAACAACAAACGTAGATTTTACAGTCGAAAACTGGCAGCTCAGTCAACAGAATTTTAACGCAAAAAAACTAGTAGTTTTTATTTTATTTACAGTAATATGCTGTAAAGAACAACGTAACATGTATTGTCATTTTTATTAATTTGATGGGTAGTTTGCTGTAAAGTTAAGTATTTTTATTTAGACAAAAACATGTTTGGAAAGTATGATAATATACTGTAATATTTGTTGCATTATTGGATACTATTAAAGTTTAAAAGGTATGCAATTTCAAGCAGCACATATATTTTTTCTGTCAAAATTTAAAAGATCAATTACATTTAGTGAGAAAATATGAAGTACTTTATTGACACATATTATTTCCAGGTGTTTGCGGGCCAGAAAAAATTATGTCGCGGGCCAGATCTGGCCCCCGGGCCTTGACTTTGACACCTGTGATCTAAACACTCATCGGGGGTCCTGGTTAGGGATGGGTACTGTTCACATTTGGACCTATACAGTACCAATTCCTGGTACCTGGGAATCGATATCGGTCTAACAGTAGCAATTTTCCATACAAATATTAATTATTTTTGATGACAAAATTTATTTTTTTCAAACCGCCATTGTGTAATAAATACAATACTTACAGTATCAACACTTTGTAGGACTCAACAAAAGGCAAGACTAATATCATTGTAGCCTAGACACTACTGCCATCCAATCATTTGTAATTGCAACTGCATGGAAAGTCTACTATATAACACTTGCAAAATGTCATCAAACAAGATATAACAACTGGAGGGCACAATTAGCATTATCAGCACATTGTTAAATAGAGAAAACATATGTGCTAGGAATTCCGAAATACCCATTCCCAATTCAAACTGGTACTACATCAAAATTGTTCAGCCGATTCCAACACCAACCGATTTATACCCATCCATCCATCCATTTTCTACCGCTTATCCCTTTCAGGGTCGCGGGTGGTGCTGAAGCCTATCTCAGCTACAATCGGGCGGAAAGCGGGGTACACCCTGGACAAGTCGCCACCTCATCGCAGGGCCAACACAGATAGACAGACAACATTCACACTCACATTCACACACTAGGGCCAATTTAGTGTTGCCAATCAACCTATCCCCAGGTGATACCATCTAGGACAATTGTGCTAGTATCAATCTTTTAAAAAATTCACGGTTTTCCCAAAATTCCCAAATTTTCAGGAAATTCCCATTTAAATGAATGGACATATTCACAGTTCTACAATTTTCTAAGTTCTCAACATTTTGTCTGATTCCGACCTTTCAACCATCCTCCCACACTAGATCTTCCGATATATCTAACGCAAACATGTTTTCCCTTTCCCCAAATTCCTGGTTTTCCCAGAATTTCATGGAATGTTTTCCCCGTTGACTGGGCATTAAACAATCGACTGTTCATCTAGTGTTTCCCACACATTCATTTATTTGTGGGGGCCCGCCACGAAATAATTAAGGCCTCCACAAAAAAAGTTTTTTTTTAATTTTATTTTTTATTTTTTTGGTCCTGTTCAGCTTCTCAGGCGAATCATATAGTTGATGTAGATGCCCATATCGGCTGTTCAGATTTACTTTACAAAAGAGAAGTGTAGGATAAACATTTTTGGAGCTCTTTGTTCAGTGGATGTTTGATGAAGCTTTGTGTCTATCTACCACCACTACTGTTTTCTGTTTATTTGTTACTGACTGTGGCAGGACACCTCTGCCTCTGTTTCACTTTATGTTGCTGGTAAATAATATGGTTGTAGTAGTAGGCTAAAGTTAAATTATTTAGTATGCACTAATTAACGGGGCAGAGCTTTAAGAGACATTTTAGCTTTTATATTTTTATAAGATATATTTTTTGTAAGAACCACAATTAATAAATATATTTCAGTGAATAACTTATTGTTCAAATCTGTATATAAATATGTACATAAAGTTTTGTAATTATATTTATGGGGTCCTCCTAGAAAATGTCAGTTTTCAAAGCGGTCCGTTTCCTGTCAGTTGTCATCAGGTCAAATAAGATGACGTTTATTCATCCCGCATTGAGGAAATGTCTCAGTTTTAGCATAACACGTATAAGCAGGATAAAAATAAACATAACTACAAATTCTAAACCTCCAACTGGACTTGTTCACTTTTCGCTCACTTCTTCATCTCCACATCTTTGACTTGTGAGTTCTGCGTTTGAAGGTTCCAGCAGTTATGTTTGACTTTGGAGTTTTGAAGTCCTTTATTGTTGTTTGTGCTGAACATCAGTGGCGCTCCTCAGCTGCTCGTCCGCCTCCATGCTAATGCTAGCAGACTTTGATGTGCTCAGACGTTAGCAAGAAGAAGACGACGCTGTCAGCTTAGAACCGACGCATTGAAGCCTTGAAAGGAATAAAAGCCAACACATTGTTTTTCCTTGTTAGGACGTTAAAAAAAGGACACGTGAAAGTGAAGAAGAGCTCAGCGGGATATTATTCCCTCTCTCCTTTTTTACTGCTCAAGGTCACAGGCGGCGTTTCATCACCATCCATCTCATTAACTTAACGTGCCTCCCCCGCCATTTTTGCTACGCCGTCGCAAGTGAGGATCAATAAAGCGCGCGTGACATGAAAAGTCAGCCGTTACGTGCTCGGGCGAGCCGACGTAATAAGTCTTTTCCGCCGTTAAGTCCACAAGCGGCGCTACGGGCCTTTTTCTCGTGACCCCGGGGTTTGTTGTGTTGTCAGGTGGGACACTTTTGTGGGTTCTTGACGAGGCTCTCAATGTTAATCCCTTTAATAGTGAGGTCATGTGACCAGCTTTAGTTTATAGCGATGGTGGCTAGTACAGTTAGCATCGATTCTTTATTTACAGGAATGTTTTGTCTCATTTTTAAAGGAAGTCAGGTACATTTTGGAATTTAGTTCCACCAATACTGAACAAAATGTATAACTTATTAATGACAATGGTAAAGTTGACATTTTATCGCTGACTCAATAAAAACGGACCTAAGACCAGTGTTTGGAAAATTCCTCAAAAATTTTAAGTACTGTATATTCCGTAGTATAAGTCGCACCGGCCGAAAATGCATAATAAAGAAGGAAAAAAAACATATATAAGTCGCATTTTTGGGGGAAATTTATTTGATAAAACCCAACACCAAAAATAGACATTTGAAAGGCAATTTAAAATAAATAAAGAATAGTGAACAACAGGCTGAATAAGTGTACGTTATATGAGAACGTGCCTGGTATGTTAACGTAACATATTATGGTAAGAGTCATTCAAATAACTATAACATATAGAACATGCTATACGTTTACCAAACAATCTGTCACTCCTAATCGCTAAATCCCATGAAATCTTATACGTCTAGTCTCTTACGTGAATGAGCTAAATAATATTATTTGATATTTTACGGTAATGTGTTAATAATTTCACACATAAGTCGCACCCCCGGCCAAACTATGAAAAAACTGCGATTATGGTCCGAAAAATACGATATACATATTACAACATACATCTCGAGACTTGCAACAGAGGGGAGGGAGTGGGGGCTACGGTGGCAGGCTGCAGCTCTTCAGGCACTGCCCAGTCGTCCTTCACCCCTAAGGGATTCCTGTCAAGGGCGTTGGATTTGCTTTTCACTCTAAATTGTCTATGACTGGCTCTCAAATTTAGGAAGCTAAAACAAGTCAGTGTAGGCCAAGGTAAGAATACGAACAAACTATGTTGGATATATATTCTATGAATAAAACATTGTCACAAAGAAAACAGTTAGGCAATAAGGGCCGTGGTTATTTTCATGCTAAGAATATGCCGCAAGCCAAATAAGAATGAGCTTCGGGTTGCAAAATGGCCCCCACAGGTCACCATGGCGTCATCGTATAATTTGCTATATAATATGCTGTTCTATGGACTAGTGCCTTGGCGTGGCGGAACAGCTTGTGTGTCTCAATGACCCTGAGAGCTATACTGGCAGGGGGCTTGTAGCTCTAAGCAAGCCAGACAGGTCAAAGGCGAGAGACCAGACAAAACTCTCTGCCCTACTACGTCGCGCTTTCCCTGAAGACTCTGGAATTTTCTTACATACTCGCTACTCAGGAAAGCTTTTCAATCTATCCAGACTGCGGGCCAAGACCAAAGTACGTCATGTCATGGTGCGTGAACTGCTTTATGCTGATGATGCTGCCTTTGCCACCCACTCAGAGGCTGAACTACAACTGCTCTGCACATCTTCTGACTCTGCATGTCAAGAGTTCGGCTTTGAGATTAGCTTAAAAAATACAGTTGTCCTTGCCCAACCTGCAACCCTGAACCCTGATATCTCCATCTCCAACACACTTCTATTTGTGGTAGACAAATTCACCTACTTAGGATCCACAGTCTCTAACACCAACAACCTTGACGCATAAATAACCAACTGAGAACGTGCCTGGTATGTTAACGTAACATATTATGGTAAGAGTCATTGAAATAACTATAACATATAGAACATGCTATACGTTTACCAAACAATCTGTCACTCCTAATTGCTAAATCCCATGAAATCTTATACGTCTAGTCTCTTACGTGAATGAGCTAAATAATATATTTTGATATTTTACGGTAATGTGTTAATAATTTCACACATAAGTCGCTCCTGAGTATAAGTCGCAAACTATGAAAAAAACTGCAACTTATAGTCCGAAAAATACGCTAATTAATTGTAGTTAACTGTTACGCTTCCAAAAAAGTCATTGAATTACTAAAGGAATTGTCAGGTTCAAACACTGATGACATCTATTAAACAAGACAAGAAGCAAGGAATCAAACAGAGACAGAATTAAATTTGGCTCAATGAGGAGAAACGCGTACACCTGTGCCCTTGCACAGTGTCACCACGCTCTGACGAAAGATTGTACGCCTCCTCTTTTATTTGGACTGTCCCTGATTACAGGGCAACAGCTGTTTCTAAGGGAGGGGGGTCGTAAACAGCCATCGCCTTTGTCACAAAACAGTTCAGAGAAAAGGTCGTAAAACAGTTCAAAGAAAAGGTGCCTGGAGGGGAGTCGGGCCCTGTTTCCTCTCCGCTTCGTAGTTCTCGGGTCAAGACAAAATATTTCTGTGGATTACAATACAGCAAAGAAACAGAACACCTTCATGTTGCTTCCCATCCTAAGCCTTCTTCTTCGTAGGATCAAAGACAGCTTTTGTCCTCTCGCAGGGCGAGCTGAACTCAATGTAACACAAAGTGTTGTGATAACTTAGATACAATTATTCTGACAGGAATTAGTTTTTAATAATGTAATTAATTCCTAGGGAAAATACTTAATGCGTTGCTTAAAGAAAAACAACTTTAAATGTCTGTCATATGCAGTTGAAAGACGTTTCATGAGAGCAGAGTGTGTGTGTGCATCAATTATTTACAGGAACATTTTGTTACATTTTCAAAAAAAGTCGGGAACATTTTGTAATTTAGTTCCACCCCGGGACCCCAATACTGAACAAAATCTATAACTTATTAATGACAATGATAAAGTTGACATTTTGTGGTTAGAATGTCCGCCCTGAGATCGGTAGGTTGTGAGTTCAAACCCCGGCCGAGTCATACCAAAGACTATAAAAATGGGACCCATTACCTCCCTGCTTGGCACTCAGCATCAAGGGTTGGAATTTGGGGTTAAATCACCAAAAATGATTCCCGGGCGCGGCCCACCGCTGCTGCTCACTGCTCCCCTCACCTCTCGGGGGGTGATCAAGGGTGATGGGTCAAATGCAGAGAATAATTTCGCCACACCTAGTGTGTGTGTGACAATCATTGGTACTTTAACTTTTAACTTTAATTTTATTGCTGACCCAATAAAAACAGACCTAAGACCAGTGTTCGGAAAATTCCTTTAAAATTAAAAGTAATGAGTTACTTGTGACACGTTTCCAAAAAAGTAATTCAATTACTAAAGGAATTTTAATAAATGTAATTTATTACTAGGGAAAATACTTAATGCGTTACTTAAAGAAATACAACTTTAAAAATGTCTGGCATATGCAGTTGAAAGACGTTTCATGAGAGCAGAGCGCGTGTGTGCTTTTAAAAGGCAGAGCATGTTGCCAAGTGACGTCAGTGAGAACAGCATTTTAGCTCAGCTGTGTTTGCTCGCGTAGAGCGGTAGTTTGCCGGCAGTGAAGGCAGCTCTGTTGAATCTTTTCACTGGATTGTGTCATAAAGAGATTACATGCGCTTCGATGGCTGAAGTCTCTTTGTATTGTAAGTCTGTTAGAAAAATTATTTCTAAATTATCACAAAAACTTTGTATTACTTTGTGTTTTTGGCAAGAAGACAAAAGGCTGTCTTTGAGGCCTACCAAGAGTAAGGCTCGTAAAGCTCCACTGTGAAGGCTTTTCTGTGTTCTCTTATGTATGGTAATCAACAGAAGGCTGTTGTTCTGGCCCACTTGGGAGCGGAGAGAAGACAGGATCTGCCCAATTTCCAGACAAACTCTTTTTGAAGTATTTTACAAACTCTTTGAACTATTTTATGGAACTCTTTTTGAACTATTTTACAGCCTCTTCTTTTGAACTATTCTGTAACCAAAGGCAACGCTGTTTACGACCCACTTCCCTCTGGAAGTGGAAGCGGTGGTCAGGTGGTCGGAGAAAGTCAAATAAAGAAGGAGGAGTGCAATCTTGTGGCAGAGCGTGCTGGAGATTGTAGAAGGATACAATGTCTGGGCGACTCCTCAATATATTGAGTCCAAATTGAATTATGTCTCTGTTTAATTCTTTGCCTCTTGTCTTGTTTAATAAATGTCATCAGTGTTTGAACCTGACAAAGTCTCTTCGGGATATTGTAGGATTGCAAGCTTGTCACTTCAATCATTGATTTGTTTGTTATTATTCCCTCGTAGTAGTAGTAGTAGTAGTAGTATACTGCTTGTGTGTGCGTGTACATACTGTACATGTTGTGTGTTGTTTGCTGTGTGATGTTGCCTCCTTCTTTTTGATAGCCACTTCATTTTAGGTGGTGCTGGTCGTTGCTTTTATGAGTAAACCGTTTCTGTGCTTGGGACGCTATCTTGTTGACATACAACCACATCAAAAGTAGCATGCCATTCAAGTTGCATGAAACCAGGTTATTATAGTTTGTGTGACTGAGGAACAAATGGAGTTTACAACAAAGTTGGTGGTGTTGAGGGTCCTTGATAGAACGTGTGCAAGGCTTTTGCACAGCGTGTGTTTCTGTGAGGGAATATGAGGTGGATGATTTGGTGGTGATTGAGGTGTGCAGTCTTCTTTGTCTTTATTTCATCATCGTCATCATCATTATCATCATCAGCTCAGTCCAACACAATTTGTGCACCCCCTGAGAGCTCATAAAATATTCATGCGCTGCCAGGAAGTGCAGAGGCAGACCTTTCTAATGTTGGTGCACACATTGGGATTACAAACACACGTACAATATGTCCTTAATTTATATTATTGGTATGTATGTGTGTTCGTATATATATATATATACAGTATATATGTGTATGTAAGTGTGTGTGTGAGTGTGTGTGTATATATATGTGTGTGTATAAATGTGTGTATACATATATATATGTATATATGTGTGTGTATATACAGTGTATATATATATATATATATATATATATATATATATATATATATATATATATATATACATATATATATATATGTGTGTGTATGTGTGTGTGTATAGATATAATATATGTGTGTATAGTGTGTGTGTGTATATATATGTGCATATATATACATATATGTATATATATATATATATGTGTTTAAATATACATATATGTATATATGTGTTTAAATATACATATATTTATATATACATATATGTATATATATGTGTGTATATATATACATATATGTATATATACATATGTATATATGTACGTATATATACATATATGTATACATACATATATGTATATACATATATCTATATATATATATATAAGGTTTTATAGTTTTTACGTTAACATTTTATAAGTTTTGTAAAAAAAAAAAAAAGTTTTTATGTTAACGTATTATAATTTTGTCATTAATGTTTTATAGTTTTTATGTTAAAATGTTGTAGTCTTCATGTTAACGTTTTATAATTTTTGTTAAAAATGTTTAGTTTTTATGTTGACGTTTTATAGTTTTGTCTTTAACGTTTTATAGTTTTTATGTAAAAAAAAATGTTTTGTTTTCATGTTAACGTTTTGTCATTTTTGTTAAAATGTTTAAGTTTTTATGTTAAAGGCCTACTGAAAGCCACTACAACCAACCACGCAGTCTGATAGTTTATATATCAATGATGAAATCTTAACATTGCAACACATGCCAATACGGCCGGGTTAACTTATAAAGTGACATTTTAAAATTCCCGCCACACTTCCGGTTGAAAAACTCCTTTGGATATGATTTATGCGCGTGACGTCACAAAAGCAACGGAAGTGGTTGTACCCCATCGGACCCGATAGAAAAGCCTCTTGTTTTCTTCGACAAAATTCCACATTATTCTGGACATCTGTGTTGGTGAATCTTTTGCAATTTGTTTAATGAACAATGGAGGCTGCAAAGAAGAACGTTGTAGGTGGGATCGATCGGTGTCTTAGCGGCTAAGTACAATACTGTAATATCTGTGATATTTGCATTAGTGTACTGTCTTTAAGGGTTTGGGGAACGCGCATGCGCGAGTGAGTTGGCGGAGAACTTGTGTGTGTGAGCGTGAGTTTTGGCTAACAGCAGCTCGTGTATGTGTGTGCGTTACTTTTTGAACTACAACCAGTTACCGCTTTTTAATAAAGCGATTGAGCAGCGCTTCCTCGTCTGTGTGACTCCTTCTCCACTGCGGGGCATTACAATACTTACAGCAACACAACAAGGACTACTTACTACGCCTAGCCGGTGCTTGCCGCCAAACCCACGGATGAAGTCCTTCGTGGTGCCGTTGATCGCTGGAATGCAGGTGAGCACGGCTGTTGATGGGTTTCTATCTTCATTTGAGAACGATGCTACGCGCTAGCTCAGTAGCTAAGTGTGTCACCGATGTATTGTCTTGGAGATAAGTCACTTTAAATGTCCATTTTGCGTGCTCGACTCTCATTTTCAAGAGGATATAGTATCCGAGGTGGTTTAAAATACAAATCCGTGATTCACAATAGAAAAAGGAGAGAGTACATAGTTCTGTGAGGTCTGGTTGCTAAGTTAGCTTCAATGGCGTCGTTAGCACAGCATTTTTAAGCTTCGCCAGGCTGGAAAGCATTAACCGTGTATTTACATGTCCACGGTTTAATAGTATTGTTGATTTTCTATCTATCCTTCCAGTCAGGGGTTTATTTATTTTGTTTCTATATGCAGTTAAAGCACGATGCTATCACGTTAGCTCGTAGCTAAAGCATTTCGCCGATGTATTGTCGTGGAGATAAAAGGCACTGAATGTCCATTTCGCGTTCTCGACTCTCATTTTCAAGAGGATATAGTATCCGAGGTGGTTTAAAATACAAATCCGTGATCCACAATATAAAAAGGAGAGTGTGGAATCCAATGAGCCAGCTTGTACCTAAGTTACGGTCAGAGCGAAAAAAAGATACGTCCATCACTGCCTCTCCAGTCCTTCACTGTAACGTTCCTCATCTACGAATCTTTCATTCTCGCTCAAATTAATGGGGTAATCGTCACTTTGTCGCTCCGAATCTCTCGCTCCATTGTAAACAACGGGGAATTGTGAGGAATACTAGCTCCTGTGACGTCACGCTACTTCCGGTACAGGCAAGGCTTTTTTTTATCAGCGAGCAAAAGTTGCGAATTTTATCGTCGATTTTCTCTACTAAATCCTTTCAGCAAAAATATGGCAATATCGCGAAATGATCAAGTATGACACATAGAATGGATCTGCTATTCCCGTTTAAATAAAAAAAAATCATTTCAGTAGGCCTTTAATGTTTTATAGTTTGTGTAAAAAAAATTTTAGTTTTTATGTTAACGTATTATAGCTTTATGTCATTAACGTTTTATAGTTTTTATGTTAAAAATGTTTTGTCTTCATGTTAACGTTTTATGATTTTTGTTAAAAAAAAATTGTTTTTATGTTGATGTTTTATAGTTTTGTGTCATTAACGTTTTATAGTTTTTTTATTAAAAATTTTTGGTTTTCATGTTGTTTTATAATTTTTGTTAAAAAAAATGTAGTTTTTATGTTGACGTTTTATAGTTTTATGTCATTAACATTTTATAGTTTTTATGTTAAAATTTTTTAGTTTTCATGTTAACGTTTTATAATTTTTGTTAACATTTTTTAGTTTTTATGTTAATGTTTTATAGTTTTTGTAAAAAAATGTTTAGTTTTTATGTTAACGTATTATAGTTTTATGTCATTAACGTTTTATAGTTTTTATGTTAAAAAATGTTTGTTTTCATGTTAACATTTTTTAGTTTTTATGTTGACGTTTTATAGTTTTATGTCATTAACGTTTTATAGTTTTTATGTTAACATTTTTTAGTTTTCATGTTGACGTTTTATAGTTTTATGTCATTAACGTTTTATAGTTTTTATGTTAAAAAATGTTTGTTTTCATGTTAACATGTTTTAGTTTTTATGTTGACGTTTTATAGTTTTATGTCATTAACGTTTTATAGTTTTTATGTTAACATTTTTTAGTTTTCATGTTAACGTTTTGTAATTTTTGTTAACATTTTTTAGTTTTTATGTTAATGTTTTATAGTTTTGTCATTAAAGTTGTATAGTTTTTATGTTAAAATGTTTTAGTTCATGTTAACGTTTTATCATTTTTGTTAAAACATTTTTAGTTTTTATGTTGACGTTTTAGTTTTATGTCATTAACATTTTATAGTTTTTATGTTAACATTTTTTCGTTTTCATGTTAACGTTTTATAATTTTTGTTAACATTTTTTAGTTTTTATGTTAATGTTTTATAGTTTTTGTAAAAAAAAAAGTTTAGTTTTTATGTTAACGTATTATAGTTTTATGTCATTAACGTTTTATAGTTTTTATGTTAAAAAATGTTTGTTTTCATGTTAACATTTTTTAGTTTTTATGTTGACGTTTTATAGTTTTATGTCATTAACGTTTTATAGTTTTTATGTTAACATTTTTTTGTTTTTTATGGCAACGTTTTATACATTAACATTTTCTAACTTTTATGTTATTAACGTGTTGTTATTCATAACCAGTTTTTATGAAATTAACGTCTTATAGTTTTTATGTTATAATGTTTTTAAGTTTTTATGTTAACTTTTTGTTTAATTTTTATGTTAACATTTTATAGTTTTTGCGTTAACATTTGATCATTTTATAATTTTTTTAATCATTTTATTATTTGTAAAATTAATTTAAAAAAGTAAAATAAAACATTTTGTAGATTGGGGGACACATTTTGGGAGATGTTGACAAAGTGTGTGTGTGTGTGTGTGTATTTGGATGACGTCACTAGTCAGAAGATGTATTTTACAGCAACTTGACAAGTGTAACAAACAACATTTTTTTACAGCAATATTTGACTTTTTGCTCGGACAGTCAGTTCCAGGACAATCCTGTAGGGAGCGTAAATCCCAGCTACTATCTGCCAGCTTAACAATTAGCATCACATTAAAAGAGCTAAGAGTACACTCATGATGATGATGAACATTTATTCTTGGGGCAAACTTTTTATTCACCGTCTCCTCCTTTTTTCTTCTTTACCCTTTTCTTAATCATCTTCTCCTTCGTCTCCTTCATCATATTCTCTGCAAGTAGCGTGACAGTTTGGCTAATTAGAGCACTTTTCATTTGCACAGCCTTGATCTCACTTCTTAACCTCCAATCTGCATGATGTGTGTGTGTGTGTGCGTGTGTGTGTCACCTTGAGAGGTGTGTGTGTGTGCAGGCTAAATGACGACAACTATGTCCTTGCTCAAACTTCGGTGTGCGTGTTGGAGTCCTCCATGTTGGAACATTGACAGTTTAAAAGCACCACTGTGATCTCGTTATGTGCGTCTGTCGCTTTAATGCTAATGAGCTGTGTTTGTCTGGGTCAGGGTTATTAGCAGGTTAGCTTGGATTGTATTGGTGGTTGTCGGTTCTAACCACACACACCCGATGTCCCCTTGTTGCTGTGGAAACAGTGTGAGCGCGACTTTTGGATGCCGTTCCTTATTTTAAATCTGGCTTATATGGAAAGCTTTTTTTGACACTGAATTCATGTAACTGAATTTTTAAAGTTTGAATTTTTGACATCAAATTATGCAGACAAGTTCATTAAATTAAAATGTCTGAGCAAAATTTGTGTTAAAAAAAATCAGTTTGTTAAAATAGTGTTTTAAAAATCAGTGTGGAAAAAATGTGTAAAATGTTTTTGCTGTTTTAAACTGAAATTTTGAACACACATTTTGCTCACAAATTTATATTCAATGAAATTGTCAGCATAATTTGATGTAGTGAAGTGAAGTGAAGTGAATTACATTTATATAGCGCTTTTTCTCAAGTGACTCAAAGCGCTTTACATTGTGAAACCCAATATCTAAGTTACATTTAAACCAGTGTGGGTGGCACTGGGAGCAGGTGGGTAAAGTGTCTTGCCCAAGGACACAACGGCAGTGACTAGGATGGCGGAAGCGGGGATCGAACCTGCAACCCTCAAGTTGCTGGCACGGCCGCTCTACCAACCGAGCTATACCGTAAAAAAAAAATATGTAAAAATTCAGTGTCAAAAAAATGTGTCCCAAAACGTTCAGTGCAGAAATATTTGTAGCTTCAAACTTAATTTTTGCTCACAAATTTTTATTCAATGAAACTTTCGGCATAATTTGATGGAAAATATGTAGCAAAATTGTTTTGCGTTTGAATTTCGAGCACAGACTTTTTAAATAACAAATTATGCCAACAATTTGATTGAATACAAATTTGAGCAACATTTCTGTTTAAACATTCAGTTTGTTAAAATAGTGTTTTAAAATTCAGTGTAAAAAAAACTTCAGAAAAATTCAGTGCACAAGTTGTTGTTGCTTCAAACCGAGTTTTTAAACACGCAAAGGTTGCTCACAAAATATAGTCAAAGAATTTGTCAGCATAATTTTATGTAAAAAAAAAAAAAAATTATATATATATATATATGTGTGTGTATATATATATATATATGTATATAGATAGATAGATAGGTATGCCGAAAGCTTTTTTTGACACTGAATGTATTTAGCAGATTTTTTTGCATTTGAATTTTGTGAACTGATTTTTTAAATATCCAATTATGCTGACTATTTCACTGTATAAAAATGTTGAGTAAAAAAAACTTCAGTCCAGAAAAATTAAATGCAGAAATATTTGTTGCATCAAATTTTTAAACAAAATCATTTTTAAACACACAAATGTTGCTCACAAATTGTATTCATTGAACTTGTCAGCATAATTTGATGTAAAAGAAAAAACATGCTGAAAGCTTTTTTGACACTGAGTTTGTTTAGTTAGCTAGGATTTTTTGAACTGTTTATTTATTTTTACAATTTCACTGTATAAAAATGTATGTGCATTGTTTGTGTTTAAAAATTCAGCTTGTTAAAACATCCATCCATCCATCTTCTTCCGCTTATCCGAGGTCGGGTCGCGGGGGCAGCAGCCTAAGCAGGAAAGCCCAGACTTCCCTCTCCCCAGGCACTTCTTCCAGCTCTTCCCGGGGGATCCCGAGGCGTTCCCAGGCCAGCCAGGAGACATAGTCTTCCCAACGTGTCCTGGGTCTTCCCCGTGGCCTCATATTGAGACTTTTATTAGTAGGTCATACCGGTCAGACGTGCCCTAAACACCTCCCTAGGGAGGCGTTCGGGTGGCATCCTGACCAGATGCCCGAACCACCTCATCTGGCTCCTCTCCATATGGAGGAGCAGCGGCTTTACTTTGAGTTCCTCCCGGATGACAGAGCTTCTCACCCTATCTCTAAGGGAGAGCCCCGCCACCCGGCGGATGAAACTCATTTCGGCCGCTTGTACCCGTGATCTTGTCCTTTCGGTCATGACCCAAAGCTCATGACCATAGGTGAGGATGGGAACGTAGATCGACTGTTAAATTGAGAGCTTTGCCTTCCGGCTCAGCTCCTTCTTCACCACAACGGATCGATACAGCGTCCGCATTACTGAAGACGCCGCACTGATCCGCCTGTCGATCTCACGATCCACTCTTCCCTCACTCATGAACAAGCCTCCGAGGTACTTGAACTCCTCCACATGGGGCAGGGTCTCCTCCCCAACCCGGAGATGGTACTCCACCCTTTTCCGGGCGAGAACCATGGACTCGGACTTGGAGGTGCTAATTCTCGTCCCAGTCGCTTCACACTCGGCTGCGAACTGATCCAGTGAGAGCCGAAGATCCTTGCCAAATGAAGCCATCAGGACCACATCATCTGCAAAAAGCAGAGACCTAATCCTGCAGCCACCAAACCGGATCCCCTCAACGCCCTGAATGCGCCTAGAAATGTTGTCCATAAAAGTTATGAACAGAATCGGTGACAAAGGGCAGCCCTGGCGGAGTCCAACCCTCACTGGAAACGTGTCCGACTGCCGGCAATGCGGACCAAGCTCTGACACTGATCGTACGGGGAGCGGACTGCCACAATCAGACAGTCCGATACCCCATACTCTCTGAGCACTCCCCACAGGACTTCCAGAGGGACACGGTCAAATGCCTTCTCCAAGTCCACAAAGCACATGTAGACTGGTTGGACAAACTCCCAGACCAGGACAAAAACCACACTGTTCCTCTTGAATCAGAGTTTCGACTATCCGGTGTAGCATTCTATCCAGTACACCTTACTGGGAAGGCTGAGGAGTGTGATCCCACGACAGTTGGAACACACCCTCCGGTTTCCCTTCTTAAAGAGAGGAACCACCACCCCGGTCTGCCAATCCAGATGCACCGCCTCCGATGTCCATGCGATGTTGCAGACTCTTGTCAACCAAGACAGCCCCACAGCATCCTTAAGGAACTCCGGGCGGATCTCATCCATCCCGGGGGCCTTGCCACCGAGGAGCTTTTTAACTACCTTGGCAACCTCAGCCCCAAAAATAGGAGAGCCCACCACAGATTCCCCAGGCACTGCTTCCTCATAGGAAGACATGTTGGTGGGATTGAGGAGGTCTTAGAAGTATTCCCTCCACCGATCCACAACAGCCGCAGTCGAGGTCAGCAGAACACCATCCTCACCATATTATGTGTTGACAGTGCACTGTTTCCCCTTCCTGAGGCAGTGGATGGGGGTCCAGAATCGCTTGGAAGGCGTCCAGAAGTCGTTTTCCATGGCTTCCCCGAACTCTTTGCATGTCCGAGTTTTTGCCTCCGTGACCGACTGCTGAAGCCACACACAGCTTGGCCTGTCGGTACCTGTCCGCTGCCTCCGAAGTCCCATGAGCCAAAATAACCCGATAGGAATCTTTCTTCAGCTTGATGGCATCAGCAGGTTCTAGGATTACCGCCACGACAGGCACCAACCACCTTGCGGCCACAGCTCCAATCAGCCGCCTCGACAATAGAGGTACGGAACATGGTCCACTCGGACTCAATATCCAGCACCTCCCTCATGACATGTTCGAAGTTCTTCCGGAGGTGGGAATGGAAACTCTCTCTGACAGGAGACTCTGCCTGACGTTCCGCCCCTCTCTTCACCCGAGTGTCCAAAACGTGAGGCCGCAAATCCATTGACAAAACTACAAAGTCAATCATGGAACTGCGGCCAAGGTTGTCCTGGTGCCAAGTGCACATATGGACACCCTTATGTTTGAACATGGTGTTTGTTATGGACAATCTGTGAAGAGCACAAAAGTTCAATAACAAAACACCACTCGGGTTCAGATCCGGACGGACATTCTTCCCAATCACTCCAGGTTTCACTGTCGTTGCCAATTTGAGCGTTGAAGTCCCCCAGCAGAACAAGGGAATCCCCGGGGGAGCACTCTCCAGTACTCCCTCGAGTGTATCCAAAAAGGGTGGGTACTCTGAACTGCTGTTTGGTGCGTAAGCACAAACAGTCAGGACCCGTCCCCCACCAAGTTATTCTATTCTGTGTTATATGTGTTTTATGTTGCATGATTGCACCAAGTAAAATTCCTAGTTTGTGAACCCGTTATCAAACAATGGCAAAAAAAACTATTGTGATTTTGATTCTGATTCTGAAGGCGGAGGGAAGCTACCCTCTCGTCTACTGGGTTAAAGTCCAACGTGCAGGCTTTGAGCAGGGGGCAACAAAAATTGCTACCCCAGGCCGTCGCCACTCACTGCATGCAACGCCAGAGTGTAAGAGAGTCCAGCCCCTCTCAAGAGAACTGGTTCCAGAGCCCTTGCTGTGGATCGCATCGCACCTGACCTCTATTGCCCCTCCCATGAGTAGTGAGCCCATTGGAGGGGGGACCCACGTTGCCTCTTCGGGCTGTGCCCGGCCGGGCCCCATGGGGACAGGCGCTCGCCATCGTGCCCCAACTCCGGGCCTGGCTCCAGAGGGATCCCCAGTGACCCGCGTCCAGGCAAGGGAAATCTGGGTCTGTGTTCTTTTATTTCCATAGAGGTCTCCGAGCCTTGATAAAACTGTGTTTTAAAATTTAGTATTTCAAAATTCAGTGTGAAAACTTTTGTTTTAAAATCTGTGGAAGATGGTCCAAGAAGAAATAGTCTGTGGAAGATGGTCCAATGAGAAAGAGTCTGTGGAAGATGGTCCAATGAGAAAGAGTCTGTGGAAGATGGTCCAAGAAGAAAGAGTCTGTGGAAGATGGTCCAAGAAGAAAGCAGACGCAGAAAGAAAGTTGGTTTTATTGTGCTCTTTTTAATCGCTTGACAAGAAAAGGAAAGTAAGCGTCTGAGGGATGGAGTTTTCCACTGAGGATCACTTGAGGCTGTCCTTGGTGTCCCTTTAAGTCTTCTCTCCCGCCTTCAAAACGTTCCCGTTTCCTTCAGGGATCCCGTCAACGGACTGGGACTCTGCTGCTCTCTCGAGTCCAGCACAAGATGGACGACGGCGTCCATCAACAAGGAAGCGGAACGTTGAAAAGATGACACGGAATTGAAGAAAATAGTGGAATATTTTAAGGCTGCTGTGGAGTTGATCTGAGTCCACTCGGCGCTCTGCTTTCTTTCGGATCGGCCTAAAAGACGTCCAGCTTGTAAAAAAACGGTTCATTTAACTTTTTTACAATCAAACGTAAAACTGCCTGTTCTCACCAGAATTTAGGGAAACATAAAGCACTATTTCTAGTCTGATCCAAAAGGTACCTATTTTGTTGAAATATACAAAAATAGATTATATCATAGTTAAGTATAATAACTTTTCTACAGACTGCAGTGGAACACTTTGCTGGGTTATACGATTAGGGTCTGAACTCGGGTGACAGTTGGAGCTGGGGTCAAAGATGGGCTGGGTTTTGGGTTGGATCTGGGCCCAGGGTTGACCTGGGTTCAGGGTTGGAGCTGGGTGTTAGGGGCTGAGCTAGAATGACAAATGGAGCTCGAAGAATGATTGGGGAAGGCTTGCATTTGGAGCTAGGGTTAGACCTGGGTTTAAGTTTAGAGCTCGGGGTTAGAGCCTGAGCTTTCATGAGATTTAGAGCTCCAGTAAAGGTCGGGGCTGAGGTTAGACCTGGTTTTAGGTTGGAGCTGGGGTTTAGAGCCTGAGTCTTAATGACAGTTGGAGCTCCGGTAAAGGTTGAGGCTGGGTTTAAGGTTGGAGCTGGGGTAAAAAATGGGGCTGAGTTCAAGGTTGGATCTGGGGCCAGGATTAAAGCTTGGTTTATGGTTGGATCTGTGGCTAGGGTTAGACCTGGGTTTAAGGTTGGAGCTGGGGGTTAGAGCCGTAGCTTAAATGAGAGTTGGAGCACCGATAAAGGTTGGCGCTGGGTTTAGGGTTGGAACTGAGGTAAAATATGGGGTTGGGTTTAAGGTTAGATCTGGGGACAGGATTGGAGCTCGGGCTATGGTTGGATCTGGGGCTAAAGTTAGACCTGGGGGTTAGAGCCTGGGCTTTAATGAGAGTTGGAGCTTCAGTAAAGGTTGGCGCTGGGTTCAGGGTTGGATCTGGGGCTAGGATTGGAGATGGGTTTAGGGTTGGACTTGGGGCTAGAGTTGACCTGGGGTCAGGGTTGGAGCTGAGGGTTAGGGGCTGAGCTGGGATGAGAAATGGAGCTAGAGTAAAGGTTGGGGCAGGGTTTACGGTTGGATCTGGGTTTAGGATTGGAGCTGGTGTTAAGGTCTAAACTGGTGTGACGGTTGGAGCTGAGGTAAAGGATGCAGTTGTGTTTATGGTTGGAGCAGGAGTTGGGGTTGAAGCTGAGGTGACAGTTGGAGCTGGGCTGGGGTTGGTTTTAAAGGCTGGAGCAGGGGTTGAGCTTGGTCCTGGTGCTTGGTTTAAGGTTGGAGCAACACGTTTTGTACAAAACATGACTAAATTCTTGCGAGAACATGTCTTTTTCTGCATGATATGACTCGACAACTTCAACATTTTCATGACTATGTCAGCTTGACGTGTATTCCTTTGATGGTTTTGGCACAAATTGAAGTATTTCACTTCCCATTTTGCTTGTCCTTTTATGCTCATCACATTCCTACAACACCGTATCCCCGCCCTTGCAAACAAGCGTAGAAAGTTAGCAACTTGTTCCAGACTGCTGGCCATAAATGCACGACTCCGGTAGACTTGCGAGAGGGCCCCTGCGGTTCATAGACGTGTGATCTATGTTTGACACCGGAATGGGTTCAATGGGGTCGGACTGTTGGCAAAGAATACATTCAGTTGCGTTGGCGGCGGACTCTGCATGAGTACACGTGAGCGTATGCGTTGTTGGGGGCCCGGGCGGGGGAGGGGAGGTCTACAGGGGGTCAATTGTTTTTCCACAGTACTTTGGTCTTAAGAATGATTGGACGATTGAAAGGTGAAGCAATCTTGTGCAAATTGTTGTTGGATGTTTCATATGTATATATATATATATATACTGTGTATGTATACGTGAGGTCGTCTGTAAATAGATCGTATCTAAAATTGTTTCAAAAACACTCGTTTCTGTAATTTGTCAAGTTGGCACGACGGCACCACAGTGGAACCAGAGATTAAAAACCAAAGAACCCAGTTCTTAACTGGGAGACATGGGGAGATGAGACACAGTGGAGCTACGGTGTTTTCAGGAAGGAAGTCAACAAGAGTTCTAGCTCTTTTTTCCTTTTTTTTTTTTAAACAGTGCAGATATTTTTCCCTCTAGGGAGTTAAAGACATTCATTTGAAGATTTTTTTTTTTTTTTTTTAAAGTTCAACTTGAAAATAAATTTTAAAAAAACATTGTAACTGAGCAGGTGGCTAACTAGCTAGCTAACTAACTTCCTGGAAAGAGTTTCAAAAAGCCCGTCGTACAAACCTCAGCTGCAAATATAGAACTTTTCTTATCTGGGCGGCGCCCCCTTGTGTCAGCCGAGGAGCTGGCGCAAGGTCCTCCCGGTGGCGCTCAAACGTTCCTTGCTCTCGTTGTGTCCTCCTCGGCCGGGGTTCCGACCAGCCTGGACTCGGTTACGGAGCCATGCCACGTGGAAATCATGGAGTAATGACGCGGGTCGTAGGAACAGTAAGAAGAATAATTCATAGTCGTAAGAATAATAGCAACATATTGTCGTGTCGTTTTCTGGAAATTCTCTCTAGAAAAGCGTTTGGCCGGGAGAAGCTAGAAAAGGACTTTGCCACCCCCCTTGTGGGATTTTGGCACATTACTCGCTCTCTAGTGGCAACTACCGGCTGCTCCTTCTTTTCACCCCTTTTCCACGGCACGACACGCTTCAGCTTGGCTCGGCACGCTTCCAGGATTTGGGTTTTCCACTCTGGCTCAGTAGGGAAATGTCTGTGATGTTCAAGCGGTGCTAACGATGGCCGTTTCATATCCCGGTTATTATTGGTAAACTGGCTCAAAAACTACTTTTGACCAAGTTTTATAAACAGAAAAAATATAGACAATATGAGATATTATTCTTGTTTTAAAGCGCAGTTTTACTGTTGTTATTAAGAGTTTATCTACCTGCGTTTTATTTTTTTAAAGTGTAGGTACAGAGTGAGTACAGTGTTTCTTAATGACTAGGGTTCCACGTCCGGTTTATGTGGCGTCACGCACAGGCGCAGACTTACCACGTTGCCCAGGTCCCCACCACTTCTCGCAGCCACTGTCATATGCTCTCTTTTTTCCACCAGTCACACACTTCCCACCTTCACCACAATAGCGCAACGCAGGGGTGAATACCGAATCCCGTACTTTGTTGACACTGATTCCCGTAAAACCCAAACGGTGCCATGTTACGGAAAATGGGAAGCACCGGACGTCAAGCCCGGTTGCGGACTTTGCCAGCTCTTCGCGTTTTGGCGATCACTCGGCCAAATGTTGCAATTTTCAATGCCAACAAAGAAACCGACTCAAAAAAACACTCCAACCTAAGTAAAGTCAGGCTCCACTTTTCCAAAAATGTGTTAGCTTGATGTTAATATACATTAGCTCTGCTATTGACATGCTAGGAATTAGCATTAGCGATTTTACATGGCGATTTCAACACTTCCAAATTTGTTAATGAAAACTACAACTACGATGCACGTTATAATCAAACAGATGGTGACTGTTAAGTACAATACTTACAGTATCAACACTTTTAAGTGCGCAACAAAAGACGAGATTTAGCACAGACTTGCAACTGTAATTGTACTTGAAAGGACTCAGAAATGTGTAATAAAACTAAATATAACATCTGGACAGCAGTTATCATAATCAGGTTATTATTAAATGTTGCAATAAAAAAATGAAATGTATAATCAAAAACAATTAATATTCATTAACACACACAAAAGTACCAAAAAATTGTACCATTGAGTACTAGTATGGATTCCCAGGTACCAGGAATTGGTACCATTTTGGTTAAAATGTGAACGGTACCCAGCCCTAGCGCTACGCGCTACATTCGATCCAACTGCACTAGCAAAATAATGATCTCCAGAACTATTTAAGTTTGTTAGATGTTCATCGTGTTCCTGTTAATTACGGTAAAAGCTTTGGGATCCGTGATAATCATTGCGCATTGTGCCTAGCTTTAATATGCAGCTAGCATCGTAGTTGCTAACTGTGCTAAATTACCATGTTTTTTTTATGATGTGAGGGGCCTCAGGGACTAGTTTTGCCCTGGGTCCCTAGATGACTAGATCGGGCCCTAGTAATGCGGGTTCACTTCCTGCTGTAGAACCATATACAAGTTTAGATTGTGGTATGTTGTTTGTAATCTGGAAATAGGTTGATATCTCTTGTATTAATGTTAGCATTTAGACTAGCTAGCGAATAGCACGCTTCTTCAGTAAATGGATTTACCATGAATTGATTAACGTGGACTCCGACTTAAACAAGTTGAAAAACATATTTGGGTGCTACCATTTAGTGGTCAATTGTACGGAATATGTACTGTACTGTGCAATCTACTAATTCAAGTTTCAATCAATCAATCAATGAGATCACCGGGTTTGTTAAAGGGGAACTGCACTTTTTTGGGAATTTTGCCTATCGTTGACAATCATTATGGGAGACAAGAAGACAAAAGGTTGTTTTTTTCCCCCCGCTTTCTAACATGTAAAAATCATCTCGTTCTTGGCTAAGCTAAGGTTAACAATCAATTCTACCACTAAATCACTTTAAAAATGCATTCCTAAACCGACAACAATACTTAATTTACATTGCATAACCTGTATAATAACTCAACTGTACCAACATTGTTATTGTAAGAGCAAACACTGAGGAACTATTTTTCTAGCTTACTAACACATCGCCATGCTACGTTATTAGCCCTAAAAGCTAACTTCGCTTCTACGTCAACACGAAACGCGTTTGAGTGTGTAATGTACAACACTGCGATAGGACGCCGATCTGTACTGACTGAAAAACATGAACAATCATATTACAGTATCTGTAAAGTATTATTTCATATTTATTTTGTACACAGCTAGCCAGACAGCGTATGTACTGTAGTTGTAATAACACACATGACCTGCTGCGTGTATCATCATCATCGATATTAAAATGACTCACTCAATGGACAGTTGTCCTTTTGGTCCATTTTTTCCGGTTTATTTGGGTAAGCACTCCATTTATGTCAAAATAGCTTGGCTTCCAGTTCCACATTTACACCTCACTCTCTTGGCTTCCGTCTGCTTCAACGTCTCACCCTCTTCTTCGCCGTACCTCATCCTCCATACTTGCCAACCTTGAGACCTAGGAATTCGGGAGATGGGGGGGGGGGGGGGGGGGTTTGGTGGTAGCGGGGGTGTACATTGTAGCCCGGAAGAGTTAGGGCTGCAAGGGATTCTGGGTATTTGTTCTGTTGTTTTACGATGCGGCTGTTCTCCCGAAATGTGTTTGTCATTCTTGTTTGGTGTGGGTTCACAGTGTAGCGCATATTTGTAACAGTGTTAAAGTTGTTTACACGGCAACCCTCAGTGTGACCTGTATGGCTGTTGATCAAGTATGCCTTGCATTCACTTGTGTGTGTGTAAAAGCCGCATATATTATGTGACTGTGCCGGCACGCTGTTTGTACGGAGAAAAAGCGGACGCCACGACAGGTTGTAGAGGACGCTAAAGGCAGTGCCATCACGGCACGCCCCCAATAATGTTGTCCGGGTGGAAATCGGGAGGAATTCGGGAGAATGGTTGCCCCGGGAGATTTTCGGGAGGGGCACTGAAATTTCGGGAGTCTCCCGAAAAAATCAGGAGGGTTGGCAAGTATGGTATACAAAACGTTGATGGAGGCTTTTGAAGTTGTTTTAGAGGCTTTAAAGGCTACAACAGTGAATCCTATTAGTGTTTTTTATCATCTTTAAAATCCTCACAAAAGACATATGTGTTCCTGTCTCTCATAATGATTGTGGACGATGGGCAAATTTCTAGAAAAAGTGCAGTTCCCCTTTAAAGTGCGGTTATCAATCACAGTTTAATGACCATTTTAATTTAAAAGGGTATTACTAACCGTGGGGTGTAGTTTATCTTCAAAATGGTCACAACCCTAGTCTCTGGTGTTTGGTTCAAGGGAAGAGGTGGGAGTGTAAAAATGCAGGTGTGCAGATTTTTGATACAATGAAGCGCGACCAAGCTGCAGTGTGCCTAGAAACAGTACCCGGTAGTCCCTGATGGTCCTCGGGTTAGCCCGTGAAACCGCGTCACTAATGAGTAGTGCCGTGGAAAAGGAGCGTTGGCGTGGCCGAGCGACCCGTCCTGAAAATGTCCTTCCTCTCACTGAGTGTAAAAGCAAAGTCTGTCCCTTCCTGTCTAAGCGAAGTCAAACTCCAGGACGTGTTTGCCCGCTAGCTTTGTCCCGCCCGGGACGGAAACATACAAAGAGCTACATAAGTTAGAGCTGCGAGTTCCATTAGATTAGAAAAGAGATCACTACAAGTTACGATTTCTGTGGTTGGATATAACCACTTTGGTCCTCCATGTTTGTGAGAAGGCTTTGAAAGACGCGTGTGTTGATTCCGTCACTTCCTGGTCGTTGTGTTTGTGTGTATTTATTTACAGGTCCGTGCGTGTCCACAGTGTGGTTTCCTCTCAGGCCTTCTGCTGGGCCGACACCCCCTTCCAGTAGTCCAAAATGTCGTGGAGATCCTCGTCTTTAGCGAACTGAACCTTCCGCCGCAGCGCGTGCCCGGCCGCCACGTAGCCCTCGTCCTCCATGGACGCCTGCCGGTGCCTCTTGCGGTGCAGTTTGAAGCGCTCCCACAGTCCGAGGGTCGGGGTGCATAGTAGCCCTTCCTCTTCCTCCTCCTCGTCCTCCTCGGGACTGGAGCAGTAGCTGAGGTTGTGGTACTGCGGCGCCAAAGCGTAGTGCGGCGCCAGCTGCGAGTAGGCCAGCTCCCGCTGCTTGGCCTGCCGGCTGAGCGTGAGGGGGTCCAACGTGGAGGGCTTGCGTCCGCCGGGGTGGTAGTGGAGCTCCTGCATGATCTGAGGGTGGTGCTGCAGTTCTTGGAGGTGCTGCTGGGAGCCGGGGTAGGAGTGGCGGTGCTCGTGGTACTGGCGGATCCTCTGGGCCTCGGCCCGTAGGATAGCCGCTGCCGGGTTGACAGTGCGGATGGTCTCTTCGCCGCCCCTGTCTCCTCTGTCTCCAGGCGAGGTTCTCTCGATGTAGTGAGTGTCTGAGGCGTGGTAGGCTCCCTCAGAGTGGAAGGAGCGAGGGCTCCGGGTAGAACCAGGAGACGAGGATGTGCTGGGCCTCTTGGAGACCGGGGCCTCCATGCTGTGGTGTCGCTGCAGTGAGTGATGGTAGCCTCGGCCTCCTCCTCTTCCACCCTTGTAGACCGGCGAGAGGAACTCTCCTCGTTCTCCTTGCTCAGAGAGGAGCACCAACTGTGGCTCTGCTGTGGACACGGCCCCTCCGCCTGCCGAAGACGGGGATTTGATGCCCTGTTGAAAGGAGGTAGATTCAGACTTGAGCGCGTCGATGCAGTTGTTGATGATCTGATTGACTTTATCCACTTCTTTAGCGATGGTGGAGATCTCGGCAACGGATCCCTGGGGGTTGGCTTGCGGCGACATCTCCCTCTCCCGCTCCCTCTCCCGCTCCATACCAGACCCCCGGACGTCCATGTAGTTGAGCTTAGCAAGCTTGTGAGGCGGCGTTTCCACCACCTCCTGCAGCTGGTATGGATCTATCTCAGCACCGTGAGGTAGGTAGGGCATCCTGGACAGACTGTCCCCGCTGGAAAGTTTCTGAGAAACAGGACCGCCACTCCCTTCTTCGATATCCCCATCGCCGCCGTACTTGAGCTCTATCAGAGTCCTCTGGATCCTGCTCATCTTGCGCTCCTTTTCCTCCATGATCCTCCTCCGCCTCAGGCAGTGGACAACAAGTCCGAGGAAGAGCAGCATTCCGAATAAGCATCCCAGAATAGTCATAATGTAGTGTGTCGCTGACGACTGATTGGCGACCCTTTCTGGTCCTCCCCGGCGGCCGGTGGAGATGGTCAGACACGTGTGGTTGAAGCGTAAAGAGTTGCGTATGGAGGCCACGCAGTACGTGTAGTCCGTGTTGGGTTTCAAGTCCTTCACCTCGACATCTTCTCTCTGTTTCTTCAGCTTCTGGATGTCTGTGAAGAAGCTGTTGTTGTAAAGCATCAGGATGTACATTTTCCTGTACGGATGAGGGATCTCCACCGTAATCACAGCGCTGGAGTGCTGCACCTGTTTCAACGTCATGACCGGGTTGGTTTCCGTGAATATGGTGTGATAGATCACCTCGTCGGGGGGCGTGCCCGAAGCGCAGTCGTCGAGTCCGCAGGGGGAGAAGTCCGGGGACAGGGTGGTGGCGTCCAGCAGGCCGTTGTAGAAAGAGGTGGCGTTACCGCCGACGTCCGTGCACACCAGGCTGAGCACGTGCAGGGCGTTGCGTTGCGCGGGCATGCGGGGGTTTTGGCTCAGGAGGTTGTACCCTGAGAACCCTTGAGGGGAGTCGCACACCATCCTCTCGCTGGTCCTGTTCGGGAAGGCGCCGAGCCAGCGCAGAAAGCCCAGCAGCTCGCAGGAGCAGTTGAAGGGGTTGGTGTAAAGTTCGCAGGTGGTCAGCTTGGAAAGTCCGGAGAACAAACTGCCGTCCAGCACCTGGATCCTGAAAACGGAAAAACAACAATCAAGCCATGAAAAGCGAAGTCATTTATAGACATCAGTTTCTAAACACTAAGAGATCTCACACTATTATGTTAGATCCACTATGGACTGGACTCTCACTATTATGTTAGATCCACTATGAACTGGACTCTCACTATTATGTTAGATCCACTATGAACTGGACTCTCACTATTATGTTAGATCCACTATGAACTGGACTCTCACTATTATGTTAGATCCACTATGGACTGGACTTTCACTATTATGTTAGATCCACTATGGAATGGACTCTCACTATTATGTTAGATCCACTATGAACTGGACTCTCACTATTATGTTAGATCCACTATGAACTGGACTCTCACTATTATGTTAGATCCACTATGGACTGGACTCTCACTATTATGTTAGATCCACTATGGACTGGAATCTCACTATTATGTTAGATCCACTATGGACTGGACTCTCACTATTATGTTAGATCCACTATGGACTGGACTCTCACTATGTTAGATCCACTATGGACTGGACTCTCATTATTATGTTAGATCTACTATGGACTGGACTCTCACACTATTATGTTAGATCCACTATGGACTGGACTCTCACTATTATGTTAGATGCACTATGGACTGGACTCTCACTATTATGTTAGATCCACTATGGACTGGACTCTCACTATTATGTTAGATCTACTATGGACTGGACTCTCACTATGTTGTATCCACTATGGACTGAGCTCTCACTATTATGTTAGATCCACTATGGACTGGACTCTCACACTATTATGTTAGATCCACTATGGACTGGACTCTCACTATTATGTTAGATCCACTATGGACTGGACTCTCACACTATTATGTTAGATCCACTATGGACTGGACTCTCACTATTATGTTAGATCCACTATGGACTGGACTCTCACTATTATGTTAGATCCACTATGGACTGGACTCTCACTATGTTAGATCCACTAAGGACTGAGCTCTCACTATTATGTTAGATCCACTATGGACTGGACTCTCACTATTATGTTAGATCCACTATGGATTGGACTCTCACACTATTATGTTAGATCCACTATGGACTGGACTCTCACTATTATGTTAGATCCACTATGGACTGGACTCTCACTATTATGTTAGATCCACTATGGACTGGACTCTCACTATTATGTTAGATCCACTATGGACTGGACTCTCACTATTATGTTAGAACCGCTATGGACTGGACTCTCACTATTATGTTAGATCTACTATGGACTGGACTCTCACTATTATGTTAGATCCACTATGGACTGGATTCTCACTATTATGTTAGATCTACTATGGACTGGACTCTCACTATTATGTTAGATCCACTATGGACTGGATTCTCACTATTATGTTAGATCTACTATGGACTGGACTTCCACAATATTATGCTAGACCCACTCGACTTCCATTGCATCCGGTCTCCCCTAGAGGGGGGGCGGGTGTCACCCACATATGCGGTCCTCTCCAAGGTTTCTCATAGTCATTCACATCGACGTCCCATTAAGGTTGTGAGTTTTTCCTTGCCCTTATGTGGGCTCTGTACCGCTGATGTCGTTGTGGCTTGTATAGCCCTTTGAGACACTTGTGATTTAGGGCTATATAAATAAACATTGATTGACAATATTTATTACTTGGACTTAACATGATGTTAGTTTATTTGCACAAGCAGGTCTTCTAGTTATATTTAGGCGTAGCAACCATAAAAGAACAAACATTCATGCGATGTATTGTCCTTTCTTCACGTTTAGTTCTGCTCTCTAACACTACTAATATACTGGAGACTAAACTCGATTGCATCACAGAATGTTTCTCGAACAAATCAAATGTTCAAACAAACATTTTACAAAGTGATCACTGCAGACACAAGCATGGTCCGATTTTATTCCACAAAGATGATGAAAGTGATATTTTTAAGAGCCATTTTCTTCGACGCGCTTACTTTTTTTCTGACTTTGTTACCTTAATGAACCACTTAATTCGTGACTATAAAAGCTCTTTCCTATCTCTCTATTTGAACGACTGTAAAACCCAAGAACAGAACAGCAATACGGCATTTTCTTGCTGGCACAAGTCGCAAAAATGACTGAGAAAGTTGAGGAATGCTCATCAAACACTTATTTGGAACATCCCACAGGTGGGTGTCATGATTGGGTATAAAAGCAGCTTTTGTGGCAAACCCCCCTCCCCCGAATACATACTTGTTCATGGAGAGGTCAACGTTCTCGATGTTGGGGCACTCCCAGAAGGTGTTGGGCGTGACCGTCTCGATGAGGTTGGCTTGCAGGTAGAGGTACTGCAGCTTGCCCAGCCCTCGCAGCATTCCCTCCGTCAGGTTCCTCAGTTTGTTGAAGCCCATCTGCAGAACCTTGAGGAGTAGGTGGAGGGGGAGGGAGAGGGGGCGGTACAAAGACAAGTGGGATTACTGGTAATCTCCCAAACAGAGGCGGCCAGCTCGCTACAGAGCTGCAACATGCAGAGCCAGATGACGGGCTCAGCGCCGCACTTCATGTTTTGCATGCTGATCAGAGCCTGCTGCTGACGCTTCAGATGGTTTCATGTTTGCATCGCACCTGCTGGCACGGCAGCTCCTTCGCCGGCATGTGGGCAGCCGCGTGATTCGCCTCGACAAAAGTATCAATAGCGACATGAAAAAGCACTGAACAACACTAGAGATGTCCGACAATGGCTTTTTTTGCAGATATTCCAATATTGTCCAACTCTAAAGGGGGGGGGGGGGGTGTATATTGTAGCGTCCCGGAAGAGTTAGTGCTGCAAGGGGTTCTGGGTATTTGTTCTGTTGTGTTTATGTTGTGTTACGGTGCGGATGTTCTCCCGAAATGTTTGTCATTCTTGTTTGGTGTGGGTTCACAGTGTGGCGCATATTTGTAACAGTGTTAACGTCGTTTATACCGCCACCCTCAATGTGACCTGTATGGCTGTTGACGAAGTATGGCTTGCATTCACTTGTGTGTGTGAAAAGCCGAAGATATTATGTGATTGGGCCGGCCTTTAAGGCACGCCCCCAATATTGATGTCTGGGTGGCAATCGGGAGACAAATTCGAGAGAATGGTTGCCCCGGGAGATTTTCGGATGGGGCACTGAAATTCGGGAGTCTCCCGGGAAAATCGGGAGGGTTGGCAAGTATGACTGGGAGACACAACTGCTCTGTACTTCTCCCTACGTCCGTGTACCACTCCGTACAGCGGCGTTTTAAAAAGTCATACATTTTACTTTTTGAAACCGATACTGATAATTTCCGATATTACATTTTAAAGCATTTATCGGCCGATAATATCGGTAGGCCGATATAATCGGACATCTCTAAACAACACGCTTTCCCCGGCAAGCGGCATCATTTATTAGCACGAGTGCAGAACGCCTGCCACCTTAAAAAAGATGATCCAGTGTTTCCATAGGGTTATTTATTTTCCTGAGGGAACTCTCCTGAAGGAATCAATAAAGTACTATCTATTTATTCGAAGGTGGATTTGGTGCCCTCTCTCATTAAAGCTGGGGTGCCTAAATTATATTCTTTAACTAAAAAAATAAATCTTATTACCATCATTTGTACTCATTTCTGGAAAAAAAACAAAAACGTACGTCTGCCTTATAATGAAGTATTTCAGTAAATAAAACCCTCAGAAGACAAAGTCATTTGTCTTCGGGGCGGTCAACCCTTCCAGATCCTATCAGAGGATTCAGAGAAAGGAGGGGGGGGAGCAGAGCCCACGGAGGAGCCTCCTAATTGGCTGACGCGATATATAGTGACGCAAACTTGTCTGCTAAAGACCCACCCGGAAAGATCGCAATACCGGCGCTTGTTGTTACAGCCTATACTGATAAAAAAAAACAAAAAGAGGAAGAAAAGAAAAGACGCTGTATGTCAGAATAATTGTATCTAAGTTATCACAAAAACTTTGTGTTGCTATGAGTTACCGGCGAGAGGACAAAAGCTGTCTTTGATCCTACCAATCAAAAGGCTTGTAAAACTCCACTGTGTAGGATGGGAAGCCACATGAAGGTGTTCTGTTTCTCCACAGAAAAATTGTGTCTTGACCCAAGAACTACAAAGCGGAGAGGAAGCAGGGCCTGACTCCCCTCAAGGCACCTTTTCTTCGAACTGTTCTGTGACCGAGGGCAACGGCTGTTTACGACCTTTTCTTTGAACCAACCTTTTCTTTGAACTGTTCTGTAATCAAAAGCGATGGCTGTTTACAACCCCCGTCCCTTAGGAACAGCTGTTGCCATGTAATCAGGAAAAGTCCAAAAGTCAGGAGCGTGGTGAGTCTGTGCAAAGAGTACAGTCCAGACGTCTCTCCACAAGTGAGCCAAATTTTATTCTGTCTCTGTTTAATTCCTTGCTTCTTGTCTTGTTTAATCGATGTCATCAGTGTTTGAACCTGACACTGTATGTCTAAATAATAAAACAAAGAAGAGCCCAAACTGGAATAAATATTGGTCCGGTGTATTCACAGTTTGGATTCTTCCTGGTGACGCAAGAGTCTATTACCCCAGCTTGAACAAATGATAATGTAAGTGTGTGGTGCAACTCGGCTTCGCGACACACCTCATACGCGCCTGCTTTGCCAGAGAAGTAGCAGAAATTAACTGTGAGGCACTTTGTCGCTATATTTGGCGAGTAGGTGTATAAATTAAAAGTTAAAAGGGTTAATGGTTGTGCAATGACTGGAAAGCGCCACTCTGCATAGCAACTGACCTGTGGTCAACGTTTAAATTGCCGCAAAAACACATTTTAAGATATTCAACACTACGGCTAAAGTGGATCGCACACAGCCCCAAATTTGTCACGTTTCGTGTGTCAGGTAAACCGCGATGAATGGGGCCATAAGAATCCCCTTTCTACTGTATGTAAAGTGCCTTCATATTTAATGTATTCTTTATCTAAAGTAATATATATTATTTCCAAATCTACAGATCTTAGATTTTTTAATTTATTTAAATATGCCTGTCTGATATAGGAATAGATGAGCTCCGCCTCCATTAAATGACTATATAATACAGAACAACGTCAGAGGGCCATAACCAGGGGACACCGTGGGGTCATGTATTCTCTCACAAGGGGTAATAATTACTGTGGAACACTTTACCTGCCAGTAAGGGACTCTTCCACCTTTGCTGCGTTCAAAAGCCAATTAAAGGTCGGGTTCAAAAGTAAACAGATGCGTGATCTCACAAATGAATAAACACAATCATAAAAGGTAATTTAATCAAGGTCGTAATATGACATCATTATTTTTACATCAGAGCACTTTGTTGCGGCAATTCATATACATTTGTCTTTTTTATCTCAGTTTTATTTCATTAAATTGTTATTCTTAAAGTAATTAACTAGCTTTTGGGCTCTCCTTTAATTACCTGAATGTTAATGAGTCCTTTCTCTGTGTTTAATTGTTAATGTTATTTGATTGTACGTATACACCTGTCTGAAAACTACCGGTGGAAATTAGCCTTTGGCTCGCTCACTAACTCACTCACAAGCACATATATACACACATATACTTATATATATATATATATATATATATATATATATATATACAGTACAGGCCAAAAGTTTGGACACACCTTCTCATTCAATGCGTTTTCTTTATTTTCATGACTATTTACATTGTAGATTGTCACTGAAGGCATCAAAACTATGAATGAACACATGTGGAGTTATGTACTTAACAAAAAAAGGTGAAATAACTGAAAATATGTTTTGTATTCTAGTTTCTTCAAAATAGCCACTCTATTGCTCTGATTACTGTTTTCGCACACTCTTGGCATTCTCTCGATGAGCTTCAAGAGGTAATAGTTGAAATGGTTTTCACTTCACAGGTGTGCTTGAAGCTCATCGAGAGAATGCCAAGAGTGTGCAAATTAAAATAAAGAAAATGCATTGAATGAGAAGGTGCGTCTACACTTTTGGCCTGTACCTTTATATATATATATATATAAAGGTACTGATGTAACAGTTGGTTGGGGGGGGCGCATAATAAATGAAAATAACATAACATATATATATATGTATATACACTACCGTTCAAAAGTTTGGGGTCACCCAAACAATTTAGTGGAATAGCCTTCATTTCTAAGAACAAGAATAGACTGTGGAGTTTCAGATGAAAGTTCTCTTTTTCTGGCCATTTTGAGCGTTTAATTGACCCCACAAATGTGATGCTCCAGAAACTCAATCTGCTCAAAGGAAGGTCAGTTTTGTAGCTTCTGTAATGAGCTAAACTGTTTTCAGATGTGTGAACATGATTGCACAAGGGTTTTCTAATAATCAATTAGCCTTCTGAGCCAATGAGCAAACACATTGTACCATTAGAACACTGGAGTGATAGTTGCTGGAAATGGGCCTCTATACACCTATGTAGATATTGCACCAAAAACCAGACATTTGCAGCTAGAATAGTCATTTACCACATTAGCAATGTATAGAGTGTATTTCTTTAAAGTTAAGACTAGTTTAAAGTTATCTTCATTGAAAAGTACAGTGCTTTTCCTTCAAAAATAAGGACATTTCAATGTGACCCCAAACTTTTGAACGGTAGTGTATATATATATATATATATATATATATATATATATATATATATATATATATATATATATATATATATATATATATATATATATGTAGCCTAGGTGCTATCACTGATAGATATATATATCAGTAATAGCACCGAGGCTATGGAATAAGCTCCACCACCACTCTGGACTCTTTTAGAGCACATCTTAAAACTCACCTCTTTACCGCAGATGACTTTTGATTTATGTGTTCATTGTGAGTCTTAAATGTTTATTTTAGATTCCTTTGTGTGTCTCAGTCTCTGGTTTTTTTTTTGTTTCTCTATTTGGGCTACATATATACATATATATGTATATATATATATATATATATACATATATATAAATATATATATACATATACTCATATATATATATATATATATATATATATATATATATATATACACACACATATACACATATATATATATACATATACTCATATATATATATATATATATATATATATATATACACACATATATATATATATATATACATACATACATATACACATATATATGTATATATATATATATACATACTTATACACATATATATGTATATATATATACATATACATACATATATACATACATACATATATCTATACATATATATACACACATACATATATATGTATATATACATACATACATATATATGTATATATACATACATACATACACATATATATATACATATCAATCAATCAAAGTTTACTTATATAGCCCTAAATCACATGACATCACATGGACAAAGATATATACTGTATTTATATATATATATGTGTGTATATGTATATATATACATATATGTATATATATATATATATATATATATATATATATATATATATATATATATATATATATATATATATATACATATACATACATATGTATATCTATATATATTTATGAAAATATGCATGTGTATATATGTATGTATATGTATATACAGTATGTGTATATATGTATTCACATATATACACATATTAATGTACATATACTGTATGTATATATACACATGTATATGTATATATGTGTACATTTGTACACATATATACTGATGTGTATTCATAAATGTGTATATATGTGTGTATATATATGTATATACATATGTATATATTTACATATATTAGTACATGTATATATATGTATGTATGTATGTATATATATATATACATACATATATACTGTATACATACATATATACATGTATATACAGTATATATTACAAACCAGCCCCCAAACACATTTTTCTTCTCTCAATGTGAGTCAAAATAATTGCCCAGGCCTGATTTCGGGTCTACCTGAAGCATGTCAGGCCTACTTCAAGCATGTTGGTTCTACTACTACCACGTAGCGTTTACCTAAACCATCTTGAAGCATCTAGGGTCTACTTGAAGTGTGTCGTCACCAGGACTCACCTGCAGATTGAACTGCGCCGAGAAGGCTCCGTCCTCCACGTAGCTGATGTCGTTCTTGGTGAGGTTCAGATAGGTGAGGTTGCCGAAGCGACTGAGAGAGGAATAGTGGACGGAGCGGATCTTGTTCTCATTCAGCCTCAGGTCCACGATGGTGCTGCGTGGACAAGGATCGGACTGTCAACAGAGTCTTAGTGAAGCTCAGTTTCCAACAAACAGGTATGGCTCTGTTGGGTTTAGTAACCTTGTGGTTGGAGCAGAGTTTACAGTCCAACAGGACCATGTCGAACCAGACAAGAAAGTCTTACCTGTTGATGTGCGAGGGTATGGCCTCGAAGGGCGGCTGGTTCATGCTGCAGATGGCCAACCACACAAAGCCTTTCTCTCCCTCGATGAGCCAGCAATCGGCTGCCACTGTAGGTAACCCCAAAACGGACAGCAGGGCGATCCAGCCGAAAAACGCCGACCAAGAAGTCCTGCCTTGTCTCGGCTGTCCCGGTTCTGCCCTCCGGTTCCGAGGGGACACCGCTAAGGTATCCATGGGAGAAAGCCGCCAAGAGGCGCTCGCCGTTGGACATTTACTTCTAGAGGACGGCATTTGAACGTCACAATCTTGTGTCAGGAGTAGGCTCTTCTGGGGTTTAAATGGGTCCAGATTGGTCGGTCCTCATGTCCTTAGTGGGTGTCGGCCTCGCTGATTGGACGAGCACTTCCTGTCCCTCTTCCTCATTGCTCAGCGCTGCCAATTTTGGGTGCAGACCGGATCTACAGAGGCAGGAAGAAGACAGCGATGAAAGAAAGTAATCAACCGTGACCTCGAGAACGACCCGGAGGGACAAAACCTCATTTCTGTTTGGTAATTCCAGACCAGGGAATCAGTTTTTCTTCATAAAAACAACCCAAACATGTCATTTATATCAATGATCTCTTATTAGAGTGCCAACGATGTCCATCCTAAGAATGGCTTCCGATGAAAACCAAGTTAGAAGATATGTACATCGCATTTCAACAGTTCCGAAGTCCTGGTCATCTGTGCAGACCCCTGCTGAACACAGGAGCTCATAAAACTCATCTTCATTGGTCGTTTAGCCGTTCAGACTTGTCGGAACATTCAAACAGAGCAAGGACAACGACTTCATAACAACGCATGATTAACTTTAATGAACCACCGCGCACCAGTACCCACACGTCGGCCTTGTGTCGAGGGTAGATACCGTATCCTACGAACCCGAGCACACGAGAGTCAGAAAGGAAGATTGGTGGACGGGCAAACGAGGTTGACCTGAGACAAGCATGGATTCTGGGATTGGTTCCGGCTTCTCTGGGGAATTTGATACCGTGGACCGTTTTCTTGTCTTTGAGAGATTTTTTTCTCTGCAGTCAGATTGGCAAACAGGAAATGCAAGGCAGCAGCAGGTCTGGGATTCTTTTTGAAGTGTCAAGAAGGAATGAGGTCTAACTAAGCTAAGCTACTGTAGCTAACTACTACACTTTCAAAACAAAAGCACGGACTAATTTGATTTGAATTCATTTCAATGGGCGACGCAATGAGTTTTTCGAGCTACTAGCTATGTCACAGAACCAGATAAGGTCAAAAGTTGAGGTACTACGGACAAAAAGTCGGCGGAAGTCGCGAGCTCGCTGGCTAACTCGCTTTCGAGGCAGACTTTATTAGAAATATTACGATTAAAAACACAAATATGGCTGACATGTCATGTAGAATATTGATTGATTGATTGAAACTTGTATTAGTAGATTGCACAGTACAGTACATATTCCGTACAATTGACCACTAAATGGTAACACCCCAATAAGTTTTTCAACTTGTTTAAGTCGGGGTCCGCGTTAATCAATTCATGGTACAAATATATACTATCGGCGTAATACAGTCATCACACAAGTTCATCATCAGAGTATATACATTGAATTATTTACATTGTTTACAATCCGGGGGGTGGGATGTGGAGGGGGTTGGGGCGGGGGGCGGGGGGGTTAGGTTTGGTTGATATCAGCACTTCAGTCATCAACAATAATATCATCTGAGAAATGGACATTGAAACAGTGTAGGTCTGACTTGGTAGGATATGTACAGCGAGCAGTGAACATAGAGAGATCAGAAAGCATAAGAACAAGTATATACATTTGATTATTTACAATCCGGGGAGGTGGGATGTGGTGGGGGGAGGGTGTTAATCTAGGGTTGTAGTTGTCTGGAGGTGTTCTTTTAGTGCACTTTTGAAGGAGGATAGAGATGCCCTTTCTTTTACACATGTTGGGAGTGCATTCCATATTGATGTGGCATAGAAGGAGAATGAGTTAAGACCTTTGTTAGATCGGAATCTGGGTTTAACGTGGTTTGTGGAGCTCCCCCTGGTGTTGTGGTTATGGCGGTCATTTACGTTCTAATATGCAGTTTGTCACTATTTTGCCATTAATATAAAGCATGTCGTAAAAGTGTAGAGTTTTTTTTTTATAAACTTTATTATTTGTTTAAAAAAATATATTTTACAATGCACCCCCAAAATGTTTCTTGTCTACTAAATAGTCACTTTTTAAATGAAGCCCTACAAAAGCCTGGTATTCTGTAGGGGTGTTAAGATGTTCGAATGAATCGCGATTCTTATTTGTAACGATTCTTAATTGATTAAAAAAACAATTGATACAATTTTATTAAACAAACCAGTTTTCTTTTAAGTAATACAGGAATGTATCACAGCTGTTGATCTATTTTATGGAGGAATGTGGTTAATCATAGAACTGGCATCCATTGTTACTAAAAAAGTATTGATTTTGATTTGATAATTATTTTCGATTCTGAATTGAATCGTTGCCCCCAAGAATGGAATCGTGCGGTGCCCAAAGACTCACATCCCTAGGATGCGGGCTTGTGAGTAATACCACTAGTGTGCCGTGAGATACAGTCTGGTGTGCCGTGGGAGATTATCTCATTTCACCTATTTGGGGTAAAAAAATATTTTTTGCAAACCAGTAATTCTAGTCTGCAAATGATGTGTTGTTGTTGAGTGTCGTTGCTGTCTAGAGCTCGGCAGAGTAACCGTGTAATACTCTTCCATATCAGTAGGTGGCAGCAGGTAGCTAATTGCTATGTCGTAATCACAATATGCAGACAGTGGGAGGCAGTGTGCAGGTAAAAAGGTATCTAATGCTTAAACTGAAAAATAAACAAAAGGTGAGTGCCCCTAAAAAAAAAGGCATTGAAGCTTAAGGAAGGCTATGCAGAACGAAACTACAACTGAACTGGCGACAAAGTGAAGAAAAACAGAATGCTGGACGACAGCAAAGACTTACAGCGTGTGGAGCAGACAGAGTACATCCGTACATGACATGACGATCAACAATGTCCCCACAAAGAAGGACAAAAACAACCGAAATATTCTTCATTGCTAAAACAAAGCAGGTGCGGGGAATAGCGCTCAAAGGAAGATATGAAACTGCTACAGGAAAATACCAAAAAAAGAGAAAAAGCCTCCAAAATAAAACACTACACACAGGAAAACAGCAAAAAAAGTCCAAATAAGTCAGGGTGTGATGTGACAGGTGGTGACAGTACACCTACTTTGAGACAAGAGCTATAGTGTTGCATGCTTAGTTATGGTTTAAAGTCATATCTGACGACTTTTTATCGTCAATATCGAGTTTCACATCTTAATGCTGGATTTGCTTTTGGATTTTTTCAATGAAAAAAAATGTGCCTCGGCTCAAAAAAGGTTGAAAAACACTGCACTAAACTGTTGTGTACTTAGTAGGTGAATGAGGTAACTGTCCAAGTACTTTAAAGTTCCTTGAAGGTAGACAAGTGCTACACAAGTGAAAGACTGTTTATTACCCACAATGCCTTTCTCAAGTCTGCATTTACTCAAGGCCACAGGAATGACGTCAATGGAGAAAATGAAAAGGACTTTAGAACAAAACTGGAATGAACTCCAGCAAGAAGCAATCATTGATACTTGAAATAAATACACGAGAGTAATCACCTCCAAACTGTAAGAACTCTTGTTAGTATCGCACTTTGCTGCATGTTAATTAATAACTACAACTACAATAAACTACCATTACATTACTACAATAACACTTCGGAGTCACATAACTTGGTACTATATGCTAATTGTTAGCATGCAAATTTTAGCACGCTAACTTTTCAAGCCATTTTTGCCGCCATACACTTCAGTCATATAATTTTGTACGTGACGTATGCTAGTTGTTAGCATGCTAACTTTTATAGCCAATTTTGCCGGCACACACTTCAGAGTCACATAACTTGGTACGTGACATAAGCTAATAGTTAGCATGCTAACTTTTATAGCCAATTTTGCCGGCACACACTTCAGAGTCACATAACTTGGTACGTGACATTAGCTAATAGTTAGCATGCTAACTTTTCAAGCCATTTTTGCCGCCATACACTTCAGTCATTTAATTTGGAACGTCATATATGCTAATTGTTGGCATGCCAATGTTAGCATGCTAACTTTTCAAGCCATTTTTGCCACCATACTCTTCAGTCATATAACGTGGTACTCGACATATGCTAATTGTTATCATGCTAATGACTTTTCTAGCCAATTTTGCCACCGTACACTTCAGAGTCATAGAACTTGGTACTTGACATATGCTAATTGTTAGCATGCTATTTACTTTTCCAGACAATTTTGCCGCCGTACACTTCAGAGTCATACAACTTGGTACGTGACATATGCTAATTGTTAGCATGCTAACTTTTCAAGCCATTTTTGCCGTCATACATTTCAGGTATATAATTTGCTACGTGATGTATGCTAATTGTTAGCATGCTAATGTTAGCACGCTAACTTTTCAAGCTATTTTTGCCGCCATACACTTCAGGTATTTAATTTGGTACATGACATATGCTAATTGTTATCATGCTAATGTTAACATGCTAACTTTTGAGGCCATTTTAGCCGCCATACATTTCAGGTATTTAATTTGGTACATGACATATGTTACTTGTTAGCATGCTAATGTTAGCACGCTAACTTTTAAAGGCTATTTTTGCCACCATACATTTCAGGTATTTCATTTGCTACATGATGTATGCTAATTGTTAGTATGCGAATGTTAGCACGCTAACTTTTAAAGGCTATTTTTGCCGCCTTACATTTCAGGTATTTAATTTGGTACATGACAAATGCTAATTGTTAACATGCATTATAATGCTAGCACGCTAACTTTTCAAGCCATTTTTGCCGCCACACATTTCAGGTATTTAATTTGCTACGTGATGTATGCTAATTGTTAGCATATTAATGTTAGCATGCTAAATTTTCAAGCTATTTTTGCCGCCACACATTTCAGGTATTTAATTTGGTACATCCATCCATCCATATGACATATGCTAATGGTTAGCACGCTAACTTTTCAAGCTATTTTTGCCGCCACACATTTCAGATATTTAATTTCCTACGTGATGTATGCTAATTGTTAGCATGCTAATGTTAGCACGCTAACTTTTCAAGCCATTTTTGCCGCCATACACTTCAGGTATTTAATTTGGTACATGACATATGTTAATTGCTAGCATGCTAATGTTAGCACGCTAACTTTTCAAGCTATTTTTGCCGCCATACACTTCAGGTATTTAATTTGGTACCTGACGTATGCTAATTGTTAGCATGCATTATAATGTTAGCACGCTAACTTTTCAAGCCATTTTTGGCACCCTACACTTCAGGTATTTAATTTGGTACATGACATATGCTAATGGTTAGCACGCTAACTTTTCACGCCATTTTTGCCACCCTACACTTCAGGTATTTAATTTGGTACATGACATATGCTAATTCTTATCATGCTAATGTTAGCATGCTAACTTTTCAAGCCATTTTTGCCGCCATACATTTCAGGTATTTAATTTGCTACGTGATGTATGCTAATTGTTAGCATGCTAATGTTAGCACGCTAACTTTTCAAGCTATTTTTGCCGCCATACACTTCAGGTATTTAACTTGGTACATGACATATGCTAATTGTTAGCATGCTAGTGTTAGTACGCTAACTTTTCAAGCCATTTTTGCCACCCTACACTTCAGGTATTTAATTTGGTACATGACATATGCTAATTGTTATCATGCTAATGTTAGCATGCTAACTTTTCAAGCCATTTTTGCCGCCATACATTTCAGGTATTTAATTTGCTACGTGATGTATGCTACTTGTTAGCATGCTAATGTTAGCACGCTAACTTTTCAAGCTATTTTTGCCGCCATACACTTCAGGTATTTAACTTGGTACATGACATATGCTAATTGTTAGCATGCTAGTGTTAGCACGCTAACTTTTCAAGCTATTTTTGCCGCCATACACTTCAGGTATTTAATTTGGTACATGACATATGCTAATTGTTAGCATGCTAGTGTTAGCACGCTAACTTTTCAAGCTATTTTTGCCGCCATACACTTCAAGTATTTAATTTGGTACATGACATATGCTAATCGTTAGCATGCTAATGTTAGCAGGCTAACTTTTCAAGCTATTTTTGCCGCCATACACTTCAGGTATTTAATTTGGTACGTGACATATGCTAATTGTTACCATGCTAATGTTAGCACGCTAACTTTTCAAGCTATTTTTGTCGCCATACACTTCAGGTATTTAATTTGGTACGTGACATATGCTGATTGTTAGCATGCTAATGACTTTTATAGCCTATATTGCTGCCGTACACCTCAAAGTCATATAACTTGGTACGGAAAAAATATTGAACAGGGATGAAAAGAAAAGCGGCGATTACGAGACAAAGGAAAGTCATCGGGGAACTAAAACGAGGAAACATGGCAAAGCCGACGTAGCGCTTGGCGTCACCGTGACTACGGTGGGAGGTGAGGAAGGGTGTGTTTATTCTTAATGTTAATAAGGACACAATGGTATGCAGAGGTGTACTTATTACAAATGATACTGTTTATAGTCGCGGTGAGAATGGGGGCGTGCAGATTTGTTTCCTTTTTCCTAGCACGGTGAGTGCTATGCTAGGCTAACTACGCTAGCTTAAAAAAAAAAAAAAAGTGATACATTTTCATTCTTTAAGGGGAAAACATTTTCATTTTGTCCCCTGGAAGTGTCTATTTTGGTCCCGCTTGTCAAACAATCTGAGGTGTTTGTGTCACAAAGACGTCCTCTTTGTAGTCGGCAGCCATGACAGTCGCTCTTTGTGAGGCGCCCGCTTTAAAGGCTGCTGGAGAGACGCGCAAAGTGGAATCCACGCTGGCGTGGAGAGAGGAGGAGAGCAGGATGAAGCTGCAGGAGTCGTGGAGCGAGGAGGAGAGCAGGATGAAGCTGCAGGAGTCGTGGAGCGAGGAGGAGAGCAGGATGAAGCTGCAGGAGTCGTGGAGAGAGGAGGAGAGCAGGATGAAGCTGCAGGAGTCGTGGAGAGAGGAGGAGAGCAGGATGAAGCTGCAGGAGTCGTGGAGCGAGGAGGAGAGCAGGATGAAGCTGCAGGAGTCGTGGAGAGAGGAGGAGAGCAGGATGAAGCTGCAGGAGTCGTGGAGCGAGGAGGAGAGCAGGATGAAGCTGCAGGAGTCGTGGAGAGAGGAGGAGAGCAGGATGAAGCTGCAGGAGTCGTGGAGCGAGGAGGAGAGCAGGATGAAGCTGCAGGAGTCGTGGAGAGAGGAGGAGAGCAGGATGAAGCTGCAGGAGTCGTGGAGAGAGGAGGAGAGCAGGATGAAGCTGCAGGAGTCGTGGAGCGAGGAGGAGAGCAGGATGAAGCTGCAGGAGTCGTGGAGAGAGGAGGAGAGCAGGATGAAGCTGCAGGAGTCGTGGAGAGAGGAGGAGAGCAGGATGAAGCTGCAGGAGTCGTGGAGAGAGGAGGAGAGCAGGATGAAGCTGCAGGAGTCGTGGAGAGAGGAGGAGAGCAGGATGAAGCTGCAGGAGTCGTGGAGAGAGGAGGAGAGCAGGATGAAGCCGCAGGAGTCGTGGAGAGAGGAGGAGAGCAGGATGAAGCCGCAGGAGTCGTGGAGAGAGGAGGAGAGCAGGATGAAGCCGCAGGAGTCGTGGAGAGAGGAGGAGAGCAGGATGAAGCCGCAGGAGTCGTGGAGAGAGGAGGAGAGCAGGATGAAGCTGCAGGAGTCGTGGAGAGAGGAGGAGAGCAGGATGAAGCTGCAGGAGTCGTGGAGAGAGGAGGAGAGCAGGATGAAGCTGCAGGAGTCGTGGAGAGAGGAGGAGAGCAGGATGAAGCCGCAGGAGTCGTGGAGAGAGGAGGAGAGCAGGATGAAGCCGCAGGAGTCGTGGAGAGAGGAGGAGAGCAGGATGAAGCCGCAGGAGTCGTGGAGAGAGGAGGAGAGCAGGATGAAGCCGCAGGAGTCGTGGAGAGAGGAGGAGAGCAGGATGAAGCCGCAGGAGTCGTGGAGAGAGGAGGAGAGCAGGATGAAGCCGCAGGAGTCGTGGAGAGAGGAGGAGAGCAGGATGAAGCTGCAGGAGTCGTGGAGAGAGGAGGAGAGCAGGATGAAGCTGCAGGAGTCGTGGAGAGAGGAGGAGAGCAGGATGAAGCTGCAGGAGTCGTGGAGAGAGGAGGAGAGCAGGATGAAGCTGCAGGAGGCGTGGAGAGAGGAGGAGAGCAGGATGAAGCTGCAGGAGTCGTGGAGAGAGGAGGAGAGCAGGATGAAGCCGCAGGAGTCGTGGAGAGAGGAGGAGAGCAGGATGAAGCTGCAGGAGTCGTGGAGAGAGGAGGAGAGCAGGATGAAGCTGCAGGAGTCGTGGAGAGAGGAGGAGAGCAGGATGAAGCTGCAGGAGTCGTGGAGAGAGGAGGAGAGCAGGATGAAGCTGCAGGAGTCGTGGAGAGAGGAGGAGAGCAGGATGAAGCCGCAGGAGTCGTGGAGAGAGGAGGAGAGCAGGATGAAGCCGCAGGAGTCGTGGAGAGAGGAGGAGAGCAGGATGAAGCCGCAGGAGTCGTGGAGAGAGGAGGAGAGCAGGATGAAGCTGCAGGAGTCGTGGAGAGAGGAGGAGAGCAGGATGAAGCCGCAGGAGTCGTGGAGCGAGGAGGAGAGCAGGATGAAGCTGCAGGAGTCGTGGAGAGAGGAGGAGAGCAGGATGAAGCTGCAGGAGTCGTCGGCGCTCGCTAAAAGACGCTTCCTTTTTGTTTCTTCTGCGTCCTTCTTCAGCGCCACGATGGCATTATCTTGAAGGTTCATCTCGCCCCCGCCGCCTCGCAGCCGCGACGGCTGTAATCTCATTACCCCCGCCGAGGAGATTAGGAGGCCGTTTCCACGGAAACAACACTTTTCCGTCAGACGTCGGGTCCGGTTTGACTTCCTGTTCTTTGGAACGCCATGACGTGGTTTGTGTTTGAATGAGGCGGGATGGCGCTAGCTTGGTTTTAGCAAACGCCGCAATGTGCACTCCCGGCCAGCAGTTGGTGCTGTGACAAAACCGCTGTTCCCTTAGCTCGATTGAATTATTGTAGATTAATCACAGTTAATCTAAAGAAATATTTTTGTTTTTGTTCTTTTCGTTTGACTCTCTCGCCGATGAACTCGTCAAAGAGAATTATTCAGTACTACGGAGGGCCAAGTGGGACAAAATTTAATAAATAAATCAAATAAGGTTTTTACTTGAATAAATAAATAAAATATCAACAAATAAGTCACATTGTTTTTATATTAGATAAATAAATCAAATACTGTTATACTTAAATAAATCAATAAAATATTTAAATATAAATAAACATTTTTAAATTAAATAAATATATCAATGTGGAGGGAGGTGTGGCCAGTGCGCCTGCAGGAGCAAAGGTCACCGCCTCTGTCGGTGGTGCTGAGGACGAGCACCGTCAGATGGGGGCGGGGGCATGTGCTGACGGCGAGACACAGCTGACAGATTTCCCAGGTGGTACGTGTTAATCTAATCATCTGTTGCCTTTAACAGTAGGCGGCCGAGAGCACGAGGGAAGAGAGGATACGGACGTGACTGAAAGGTCACGTTCTGCTGGAGAAAGACTTTGACAAAAAATCTATGCACATTAAAACTTTGTTAAAACTGCACAACTGCTAGGAAGCAACTCCTACAATCAAATAATGTTAAAGTCAAATAAATAAACAAAATATTTAAAAATAAAATAACTTTTGTTATTTATTTTTTTAATTAAAATAAATATTTTTTTTCTTAAATTAAATTAACTACTATAATTACTTGAAATTTGCCATTTGATTATAATTGGAATTAAATATATACGTGTGTTAAGTGTTAATTCATTTCATATAAAAGTATGTTTAATTATTTATTGCATTTAGGGATGTCCGATAATATCGGCCTGCCGATATTATCGGCCGATAAATGCGTTAAAATGTAATATCGGAAATTATCGGTATCGTTTTTTTTATTATCTGTATCGGGGTTTTTTTGTGTTTTTTTTTATTTTATTTTATTAAATCAACATAAAAAACACAAGATACACTTACAATTAGTGCACCAACCCAAAAAACCTCCCTCCCCCCATTTCTTTCTGTTATCAATATTCTGGTTCCTACATTATATATCAATATATATCAATACAGTCTGCAAGGGATACAGTCCGTAAGCACACATGAGTGTGCGTACTGCTGGTCCACTAATAGTACTAACCTTTAACAGTTCATTTTACTCATTTTCATTAATTACTAGTTTCTATGTAACTGTTTTTATATTGTTTTACTTTCTTTTTTATTCAAGAAAATGTTTTTAATTTAGTTATCTTATTTTATTTTATTTTTTTTAAAGTACCTTATCTTCACCATACATGGTTGTCCAAATTAGGCATAATAATGTGTTAATTCCACGACTGCATATATCGGTTGATATCGGTATCGGTTGATATCGGTATCGGTAATTAAAGAGTTGGACAATATCGGAATATCGGATATCGGCAAAAAGCCATTATCGGACATCCCTAATTGCATTATTTCATTATTTAATGATTTTGCAGCTGAGATAGGCTCCAGCGCTCCCCGGGGACCCCGGAAGGGACAAGCGGTAAAAAAATGGATGGTTGGATGAATTTTGTTATGTTTATTTTAAAAACCTCTTAAGGCCCAAGCTGTTTGTTTACATGCTTTTTTTTATTTATTTCTCTTTGATATTTAGGCTTATTGGACCCTAATTAGAATATAAGTAATATATATAAAATATATATACATTTACATACATATATATATATATATATACATTATATATATTATACATTATAAATATATATAATATATATAAAATATAAATAATAACTAAGAATACATATTTTGATATGATGTACTTAGTCCATAAGTACACAAACGTGTACTTCAGGAAACAGGAAGTAAAGATGTCGAGCAGGAAGTGACGATGCGCCACTCGTCTGTAATTTCAAGCGTTTGACCGCCAGTCACGCCACACGTCCGCCACGGCTGACGACCCGCTGCTGAAGCAGGGAGCGACCAGGAGGTAGAAGTGCTGACACTTCCATGGGAGACACGCCAAGACGCGGCGTGACGGACATTTCTATCACGGATGCCTTCGAGCCGCCCGGCGAGGGACAGGAAGGATCCAGGCGAGGCCGCGGCCACACCTGCACGTGCATCACCGCAGGGACGGGGGACACGGGGAACAGGCGCGACGTGAAGGACTCTATTACGTAATCCCACTTGGTATTCGGAGGAGAAGCGAGAGGAGGTGAGGCCTCAGTGAGGAGGTGAGGCCTCAGTGAGGAGGTGAGGCCTCAGTGAGGAGGTGAGGCCTCAGTGAGGAGGTGAGGCCTCAGTGAGGAGGTGAGGCCTCAGTGAGGAGGTGAGGCCTCAGTGAGGAGGTGAGGCCTCAGTGAGGAGGTGAGGCCTCAGTGAGGAGGTGAGGCCTCAGTGAGGAGGTGAGGCCTCAGTGAGGAGGTGAGGCCTCAGTGAGGAGGTGAGGCCTCAGAGAGGAGGTGAGGCCTCAGAGAGGAGGTGAGGCCTCAGTGAGGAGGTGAGGCCTCAGTGAGGAGGCACGCGTGCGGCCAATGTGAATGGACGACTTTGACACGCCAGTTGTGGCGAAGTCACATGACAACTGGACTTCCTGCGCCGCAATTCCCCCGGACCATGTGATCAGTGAGTCACACGGCCGACATGTGCGGACGCTCACTTAAACACTTTCTACATTTAATACTTCTCTACATTTAATACTTCACACCCACGCCATCATGAGAGCAGGATTTAATACTTTTTCATATATATATATATATATATATATATATATATATATATATATATATATATATATATATACACACACTAATATGTGACACGTGTAATAATATATATGACACATGTACTAATATGTGAGTGTACTAATATATATGACCATGTACTAATATATATGACACATGTACTAATATATATGACACATGTACTAATATATATGACACATGTACTAATATATATGACACATGTACTAATATGTGAGTGTACTAATATATATGACCATGTACTAATATATATGACACATGTACTAATATATATGACACATGTACTAATATATATGACACATGTACTAATATGTGAGTGTACTAATATATATGACCATGTACTAATATATATGACACATGTACTAATATATATGACCATGTACTAATATATATGACACATGTACTAATATATATGACACATGTACTAATATATATGACACATGTACTAATATATATGACACATGTACTAATATATATGACACATGTACTAATATATATGACACATGTACTAATATGTGAGTGTACTAATATATATGACCATGTACTAATATATATGACACATGTACTAATATATATGACACATGTACTAATATGTGAGTGTACTAATATATATGACACATGTACTAATATATATGACACATTTACTAATATATATGACACATGTACTAATATATATGACACATGTACTAATATATATGACACATGTACTAATATATATGACACATGTACTAATATGTGACACATATGACCATGTACTAATATATATGACCATGTACTAATATATATGACACATGTACTAATATATATGACACATGTACTAATATATATGACACATATGACCATGTACTAATATATATGACCATGTACTAATATATATGACACATGTACTAATATATATGACACATGTACTAATATATATGACACATATGACCATGTACTAATATATATGACCATGTACTAATATATATGACACATGTACTAATATATATGACACATGTACTAATATATATGACACATGTACTAATATGTGACACATATGACCATGTACTAATATATATGACCATGTACTAATATATATGACACATGTACTAATATATATGACCATGTACTAATATATATGACCATGTACTAATATATATGACACGTACTAATATATGGCACATGTACTAATATATATGACACATGTACTAATATATATGACACATGTACTAATATATATGACACATGTACTAATATGTGAGTGTACTAATATATATGACACATATGACCATGTACTAATATATATGACACATGTACTAATATATATGACACATGTACTAATATATATGACACATGTACTAATATGTGAGTGTACTAATATATATGACACATGTACTAATATATATGACACATGTACTAATATATATGACACATGTACTAATATATATGACACATGTACTAATATGTGACACATATGACCATGTACTAATATATATGACCATGTACTAATATATATGACACATGTACTAATATATATGACACATGTACTAATATATATGACACATATGACCATGTACTAATATATATGACACATGTACTAATATATATGACACATGTACTAATATATATGACCATGTACTAATATATATGACACATGTACTAATATATATGACACATGTACTAATATATATGACACATATGACCATGTACTAATATATATGACACATGTACTAATATATATGACACATGTACTAATATATATGACACATGTACTAATATGTGACACATATGACCATGTACTAATATATATGACCATGTACTAATATATATGACACATGTACTAATATATATGACCATGTACTAATATATATGACCATGTACTAATATATATGACACGTACTAATATATGGCACATGTACTAATATATATGACACATGTACTAATATATATGACACATGTACTAATATGTGACACATATGACCATGTACTAATATATATGACCATGTACTAATATATATGACACATGTACTAATATATATGACACATGTACTAATATGTGAGTGTACTAATATATATGACCATGTACTAATATATATGACACATGTACTAATATATATGACACATGTACTAATATATATGACACATATGACCATGTACTAATATATATGACACATGTACTAATATATATGACACATGTACTAATATATATGACACATGTACTAATATGTGAGTGTACTAATATATATGACCATGTACTAATATATATGACACATGTACTAATATATATGACACATGTACTAAAATATATGACACATATGACCATGTACTAATATATATGACCATGTACTAATATATATGACACATGTACCAATATATATGACCATGTACTAATATATATGACACATGTACTAATATATATGACACATGTACTAATATATATGACACATGTACTAATATGTGACACATATGACCATGTACTAATATATATGACACATGTACTAATATGTGACACATATGACCATGTACTAATGTATATGACCATGTACTAATATTTATGACACGTACTAATATATGACACATGTACTAATATATATGACACATGTACTAATATGTGACACATATGACCATGTACTAATATATATGACACATGTACTAATGTATATGACCATGTACTAATATTTATGACACGTACTAATATATGACACATGTACTAATATATATGACCATGTACTAATATTTATGACACGTACTAATATATGACACATGTACTAGTATATATGACACATGTACTAATATATATGACACATGTACTAATATATATGACACATGTACTAATATGTGAGTGTACTAATATATATGACCATGTACTAATATATATGACCATGAACTAATATATATGACACATGTACTAATATATATGACACATGTACTAATATATATGACACATGTACTAATATGTGAGTGTACTAATATATATGACCATGTACTAATATATATGACACATGTACTAATATATATGACACATATGACCATGTACTAATATATATGACCATGTACTAATATATATGACACATGTACTAATATATATGACCATGTACTAATATATATGACACATGTACTAATATATATGACACATGTACTAATATATATGACACATGTACTAATATGTGACACATATGACCATGTACTAATATATATGACACATGTACTAATATATATGACACATGTACTAATATGTGACACATATGACCATGTACTAATGTATATGACCATGTACTAATATTTATGACACGTACCAATATGTATGACACATGTACTAATATATATGACCATGTACTAATATTTATGACACGTACTAATATATGACACATGTACTAATATATATATGACCATTTACTAATATTTATGACACGTACTAATATATGACACATGTACTAGTATATATATGACACATGTACTAATATATATGACACATGTACTAATATATATGACACATGTACTAGTATATATGACACATGTACTAATATATGACACATGTACTAATATATATGACACATGTACTAATATGTGACACATATGACCATGTACTAATATATCTGACACATGTACTAATATATGTGACACATGTACTAATATTTATGACACGTACTAATATATGACACATGTACTAATATATATGACCATGTACTGATATATATGACACATGTACTAATATGTATGACACATGTACTAATATATATGACACACGTACTAATATGTGACACATATGACCATGTACTAATATATATGACACATGTACTAATATATATGACACATGTACTAATATGTGAGTGTACTAATATATATGACCATGTACTAATATATATGACACATGTACTAATGTATATATGACACATATACTAATATATATGACACATGTACTAATATGTGACACATATGACCATGTACTAATATATATGACACATGTACTAATATATATGACACATGTACTAATATATATGACCATGTACTAATATTTATGACACGTACTAATATATGACACATGTACTAATATATATGACCATGTACTAATATTTATGACACGTACTAATATATGACACATGTACTAATATATATGACACATGTACTAATATGTGACACATATGACCATGTACTAATATATATGACCATGTACTAATATTTATGACACGTACTAATATATGACACATGTACTAATATGTGACACATATGACCATGTACTAATATATATGACCATGTACTAATATTTATGACACGTACTAATATATGACACATGTACTAATATATATGACACATGTACTAATATGTGACACATATGACCATGTACTAATATATATGACCATGTACTAATATTTATGACACGTACTAATATATGACACATGTACTAATATTTATGACACATACTAATATATGACACATGTACTAATATTTATGACACGTACTAATAAATGACACATGTACTAATATATATGACCATTTACTAATATATATGACACATGTACTAATATGTGACACATATGACCATGTACTAATATATATGACACATGTACTAATATATATGACACATGTACTAATATATATGACACATGTACTAGTATATATGACACATGTACTAATATATGACACATGTACTAATATATATGACACATGTACTAATATGTGACACATGTACTAATATATATGACACATTTACTAATATTTATGACACGTACTAATATATGACACATGTACTAATATATATGACACATGTACTAATATTTATGACACGTACTAATATATGACACATGTACTAATATATATGACACATGTACTAATATATATGACCATGTACTAATATATGACACATGTACTAATATATATGACACATGTACTAATGTATATGACACATGTACTAATATATATGACCATGTACTAATAAATATGACACATGTACTAATATATATGACCATGTACTAATATATATGACACATGTACTAATGTATATGACACATGTACTAGTATATATGACACATGTACTAATATGTGACACATATGACCATGTACTAATATATATGACACATGTACTAATATTTATGACATATGTACTAATATGTGACACATATGACCATGTACTAATATATATGACACATGTACTAATATATATGACCATGTACTAATATATATGACACATGTACTAATTTATATGACACATGTACTAGTATATATGACACATGTACTAATATGTGACACATATGACCATGTACTAATATATATGACACATGTACTAATATATATGACACATGTACTAATATATATGACACATGTACTAATATGTGACACATATGACCATGTACTAATATATATGACACATGTACTAATATAGATGACCATGTACTAATATATATGACACATGTACTAATGTATATGACACATGTAAAAAAAGTATATGACACATGTACTAGTATATATGACACAATGTACTAATATATATGACACATGTACTGATGTATATGACACATGTACTAGTATATATATGACAAATGTACTAATATATATGACACATGTACTAATAAATGACACATGTACTAATGTATATGACACATGTACTAATATATATGACACATGTACTAATATATATGACCATGTACTAATATATATGACACATGTACTAATGTATATGACACATGTACTAGTATATATGACACATGTACTAATATGTGACACATATGACCATGTACTAATATATATGACACATGTACTAATATTTATGACATATGTACTAATATGTGACACATATGACCATGTACTAATATATATGACACATGTACTAATATATATGACCATGTACTAATATATATGACACATGTACTAATTTATATGACACATGTACTAGTATATATGACACATGTACTAATATGTGACACATATGACCATGTACTAATATATATGACACATGTACTAATATATATGACACATGTACTAATATATATGACACATGTACTAATATGTGACACATATGACCATGTACTAATATATATGACACATGTACTAATATAGATGACCATGTACTAATATATATGACACATGTACTAATGTATATGACACATGTACTAATGTATATGACACATGTACTAGTATATATGACACAATGTACTAATATATATGACACATGTACTGATGTATATGACACATGTACTAGTATATATATGACAAATGTACTAATATATATGACACATGTACTAATATATATGACACATGTACTAATATTTATGACCATGTACTAATATATGACACATGTACTAATATATATGACACATGTACTAATGTATATGACACATGTACTAATATATATGACACATGTACTAATATATATGACCATGTACTAATATATATGACACATGTACTAATGTATATGACACATGTACTAGTATATATGACACATGTACTAATATGTGACACATATGACCATGTACTAATATATATGACACATGTACTAATATATATGACATATGTACTAATATGTGACACATATGACCATGTACTAATATATATGACCATGTACTAATATATATGACACATGTACTAATATATATGACACATGTACTAATATATATGACCATGTACTAATATATATGACACATGTACTAATATATATGACCATGTACTAATATATATGACACATGTACTAATATATATGACACATGTACTAATAAATATGACACATGTACTAATATGTGACACATATGACCATGTACTAATATATATGACACATGTACTAATAAATATGACACATGTACTAATATGTGACACATATGACCATGTACTAATATATATGACACATGTATTAATATATATGACACATGTACTAATATGTGACACATATGACCATGTACTAATATATATGACACATGTACTAATATATATGACCATGTACTAATATATATGACACGTACTAATATATGACACATGTACTAATATATATGACCATTTTCTAATATATATGACACGTACTAATATATGACACATGTACTAATATATATGACCATGTACTAATATTTATGACACGTACTAATATATGACACATGTACTAATATATATGACCATTTTCTAATATTTATGACACGTACTAATATATGACACATGTACTAGTATATATATGACACATGTACTAATATATATGACACATGTACTAATATGTGAGTGTACTAATATATATGACCATGTACTAATATGTGAGTGTACTAATATATATGACCATGTACTAATATATATGACACATGTACTAATATATATGACACATGTACTAATATATACGACACATATGACCATGTACTAATATATATGACCATGTACTAATATATATGACACATGTACTAATATATATGACACATGTACTAATATATATGACACATATGACCATGTACTAATATATATGACACATGTACTAATATATATGACACATGTACTAATATATATGACATGTACTAATATGTGAGTGTACTAATATATATGACCATGTACTAATATATATGACACATGTACTAATATATATGACACATGTACTAATATATATGACACATATGACCATGTACTAATATATATGACCATGTACTAATATATATGACACATGTACTAATATATATGACCATGTACTAATATATATGACACATGTACTAATATACATGACACATGTACTAATATATATGACACATGTACTAATATGAGACACATATGACCATGTACTAATATATATGACACATGTACTAATATATATGACACATGTACTAATATGTGACACATATGACCATGTACTAATGTATATGACCATGTACTAATATTTATGACACGTACTAATATATGACACATGTACTAATATATATGACACATGTACTAATATATATGACACATGTACCAATATATATGACCATGTACTAATATATATGACACATGTACTAATATATATGACACATGTACTAATATATATGACACATGTACTAATATGTGACACATATGACCATGTACTAATGTATATGACCATGTACTAATATTTATGACACGTACTAATATATGACACATGTACTAATATATATGACACATGTACTAATATGTGACACATATGACCATGTACTAATATATATGACACATGTACTAATATATATGACCATGTACTAATATTTATGACACGTACTAATATATGACACATGTACTAATATATATGACCATTTACTAATATTTATGACACGTACTAATATATGACACATGTACTAGTATATATGACACATGTACTAATATATATGACACATGTACTAATATATATGACACATGTACTAATATGTGAGTGTACTAATATATATGACCATGTACTAATATATATGACCATGTACTAATATATATGACACATGTACTAATATATGACACATGTACTAATATATATGACACATGTACTAATATGTGAGTGTACTAATATATATGACCATGTACTAATATATATGACACATGTACTAATATATATGACACATGTACTAATATATATGACACATATGACCATGTACTAATATATATGACCATGTACTAATATATATGACACATGTACTAATATATATGACCATGTACTAATATATATGACACATGTACTAATATATATGACACATGTACTAATATATATGACACATGTACGAATATGTGACACATATGACCATGTACTAATATATATGACACATGTACTAATATATATGACACATGTACTAATATGTGACACATATGACCATGTACTAATGTATATGACCATGTACTAATATTTATGACACGTACCAATATATATGACACATGTACTAATATATATGACCATGTACTAATATTTATGACACGTACTAATATATGACACATGTACTAGTATATATATGACACATGTACTAATATATATGACACATGTACTAATATATATGACACATGTACTAGTATATATGACACATGTACTAATATATATGACCATTTACTAATATTTATGACACGTACTAATATATGACACATGTACTAGTATATATATGACACATGTACTAATATATATGACACATGTACTAATATATATGACACATGTACTAGTATATATGACACATGTACTAATATATGACACATGTACTAATATATATGACACATGTACTAATATTTATGACACGTACTAATATATGACACATGTACTAATATATATGACACATGTACTAATATTTATGACACGTACTAATATATGACACATGTACTAATATATATGACACATGTACTAATATATATGACCATGTACTAATATATGACACATGTACTAATATATATGACACATGTACTAATGTATATGACACATGTACTAATATATATGACCATGTACTAATAAATATGACACATGTACTAATATATATGACCATGTACTAATATATATGACACATGTACTAATGTATATGACACATGTACTAGTATATATGACACATGTACTAATATGTGACACATATGACCATGTACTAATATATATGACACATGTACTAATATATATGACATATGTACTAATATGTGACACATATGACCATGTACTAATATATATGACCATGTACTAATATATATGACACATGTACTAATTTATATGACACATGTACTAGTATATATGACACATGTAGTAATATGTGACACATATGACCATGTACTAATATATATGACACATGTACTAATATAAGTGACACATGTACTAATATATATGACACATGTACTAATGTATATGACACATGTACTAATATGTGACACATATGACCATGTACTAATATATATGACACATGTACTAATATATATGACACATGTACTAATATGTGACACATATGACCATGTACTAATATATATGACACATGTACTAATATATATGACCATGTACTAATATATATGACACATGTACTAATGTATATGACACATGTACTAGTATATATATGACACATGTACTAATATATATGACACATGTACTAATATATATGACCATGTACTAATATATGACACATGTACTAAAATATATGACACATGTACTAATATATATGACACATGTACTAATGTATATGACACATGTACTAGTATATATGACACATGTACTAATATGTGACACATATGACCATGTACTAATATATATGACACATGTACTAATATATATGACATATGTACTAATATGTGACACATATGACCATGTACTAATATATATGACCATGTACTAATATATATGACACATGTACTAATATATATGACACATGTACTAATATATATGACACATGTACTAATATATATGACCATGTACTAATATATATGACACATGTACTAATATATATGACCATGTACTAATATATATGACACATGTACTAATATGTGACACATATGACCATGTACTAATATATATGACACATGTACTAATATATATGACACATGTACTAATATGTGACACATATGACCATGTACTAATATATATGACACATGTACTATTATATATGACCATGTACTAATATTTATGACACGTACTAATATATATGACCATGTACTAATATATATGACACGTACTAATATATGACACATGTACTAATATATATGACCATTTTCTAATATATATGACACGTACTAATATATGACACATGTACTAATATATATGACCATGTACTAATATTTATGACACGTACTAATATATGACACATGTACTAATATATATGACCATTTTCTAATATTTATGACACGTACTAATATATGACACATGTACTAGTATATATATGACACATGTAGTAATATATATGACACATGTACTAATATGTGAGTGTACTAATATATATGACCATGTACTAATATGTGAGTGTACTAATATATATGACACATGTACTAATATATATGACACATGTACTAATATATATGACACATATGACCATGTACTAATATATATGACCATGTACTAATATATATGACACATGTACTAATATATATGACACATGTACTAATATATATGACACATGTACTAATATGTGAGTGTACTAATATATATGACCATGTACTAATATATATGACACATGTACTAATATATATGACACATGTACTAATATATATGACACATATGAACATGTACTAATATATATGACCATGTACTAATATATATGACACATGTACTAATATATATGACACATGTACTAATATATATGACACATGTACTAATATGTGACACATATGACCATGTACTAATATATATGACACATGTACTAATATATATGACACATGTACTAATATGTGACACATATGACCATGTACTAATGTATATGACCATGTACTAATATTTATGACACGTACTAATATATGACACATGTACTAATATATATGACACATGTACTAATATGTGACACATATGACCATGTACTAATATATATGACACATGTACTAATGTATATGACCATGTACTAATATTTATGACACATACTAATATATGACACATGTACTAATATATATGACACATGTACTAATATGTGACACATATGACCATGTACTAATATATATGACACATGTACTAATATTTATGACACGTACTAATATATGACACATGTACTAATATATATGACACATGTACTAATATTTATGACACGTACTAATATATGACACATGTACTAATATATATGACACATGTACTAATATATATGACCATGTACTAATATATGACACATGTACTAATATATATGACACATGTACTAATGTATATGACACATGTACTAATATATATGACCATGTACTAATAAATATGACACATGTACTAATATATATGACCATGTACTAATATATATGACACATGTACTAATATATATGACCATGTACTAATATATATGACACATGTACTAATATATATGACACATGTACTAATAAATATGACACATGTACTAATATGTGACACATATGACCATGTACTAATATATATGACACATGTACTAATAAATATGACACATGTACTAATATGTGACACATATGACCATGTACTAATATATATGACACATGTATTAATATATATGACACATGTACTAATATGTGACACATATGACCATGTACTAATATATATGACACATGTACTAATATATATGACCATGTACTAATATATATGACACGTACTAATATATGACACATGTACTAATATATATGACCATTTTCTAATATATATGACACGTACTAATATATGACACATGTACTAATATATATGACCATGTACTAATATTTATGACACGTACTAATATATGACACATGTAGTAATATATATGACCATTTTCTAATATTTATGACACGTACTAATATATGACACATGTACTAGTATATATATGACACATGTACTAATATATATGACACATGTACTAATATGTGAGTGTACTAATATATATGACCATGTACTAATATGTGAGTGTACTAATATATATGACCATGTACTAATATATATGACACATGTACTAATATATATGACACATGTACTAATATATATGACACATATGACCATGTACTAATATATATGACACATGTACTAATATATATGACACATATGACCATGTACTAATATATATGACACATGTACTAATATATATGACACATGTACTAATATATATGACATGTACTAATATGTGAGTGTACTAATATATATGACCATGTACTAATATATATGACACGTACTAATATATGACACATGTACTAGTATATATATGACACATGTACTAATATATATGACACATGTACTAATATATATGACACATGTACTAGTATATATGACACATGTACTAATATATATGACCATTTACTAATATTTATGACACGTACTAATATATGACACATGTACTAGTATATATATGACACATGTACTAATATATATGACACATGTACTAATATATATGACACATGTACTAGTATATATGACACATGTACTAATATATGACACATGTACTAATATATATGACACATGTACTAATATGTGACACATATGATCATGTACTAATATATATGACACATGTACTAATATATATGACACATGTACTAATATTTATGACACGTACTAATATATGACACATGTACTAATATATATGACCATTTACTAATATATATGACACATGTACTAATATGTATGACACATGTACTAATATATATGTCACATGTACTAATATGTGACACATATGACCATGTACTAATATATATGACACATGTACTAATATATATGACACATGTACTAATATGTGAGTGTACTAATATATATGACCATGTACTAATATATATGACACATGTACTAATATATATGACACATGTACTAATATATATGACACATGTACTAATATGTGACACATATGACCATGTACTAATATATATGACACGTGTACTAATATATATGACACATGTACTAATATATATGACCATGTACTAATATTTATGACACGTACTAATATATGACACATGTACTAATATATATGACCATGTACTAATATTTATGACACGTACTAATATATGACACATGTACTAATATATATGACACATGTACTAATATGTGACACATATGACCATGTACTAATATATATGACCATGTACTAATATTTATGACACATACTAATATATGACACATGTACTAATATGTGACACATATGACCATGTACTAATATATATGACCATGTACTAATATTTATGACACGTACTAATATATGACACATGTACTAATATATATGACAGATGTACTAATATGTGACACATATGACCATGTACTAATATATATGACCAAGTACTAATATTTATGACACGTACTAATATATGAAACATGTACTAAAATGTGACACATATGACCATGTACTAATATATATGACACATGTACTAATGTATATGACCATGTACTAATATTTATGACACGTACTAATATATGACACATGTACTAATATTTATGACACATACTAATATATGACACATGTACTAATATTTATGACACGTACTAATATATGACACATGTACTAATATATATGACCATTTACTAATATATATGACACATGTACTAATATGTGACACATATGACCATGTACTAATATATATGACACATGTACTAATATATATGACACATGTACTAATATATATGACACATGTACTAGTATATATGACACATGTACTAATATATGACACATGTACTAATATATATGACACATGTACTAATATGTGACACATATGACCATGTACTAATATATATGACACATGTACTAATATTTATGACACGTACTAATATATGACACATGTACTAATATATATGACACATGTACTAATATATATGACCATGTACTAAAATATGACATGTACTAATATATATGACACATGTACTAATGTATATGACACATGTACTAATATATATGACCATGTACTAATAAATATGACACATGTACTAATATATATGACCATGTACTAATATATATGACACATGTACTAATGTATATGACACATGTACTAGTATATATGACACATGTACTAATATGTGACACATATGACCATGTACTAATATATATGACACATGTACTAATATATATGACATATGTACTAATATGTGACACATATGACCATGTACTAATATATATGACCATGTACTAATATATATGACACATGTACTAATTTATATGACACATGTACTAGTATATATGACACATGTACTAATATGTGAGTGTACTAATATATATGACCATGTACTAATATATATGACACATATACTAATATATATGACACATGTACTAATATATATGACACATGTACTAATATGTGACACATATGACCATGTACTAATATATATGACACATGTACTAATATATATGACACATGTACTAATATATATGACCATGTACTAATATTTATGACACGTACTAATATATGACACATGTACTAATATATATGACCATGTACTAATATTTATGACACGTACTAATATATGACACATGTACTAATATATATGACACATGTACTAATATGTGACACAAATGACCATGTACTAATATATATGACCAAGTACTAATATTTATGACACGTACTAATATATGACACATGTACTAATATGTGACACATATGACCATGTACTAATATATATGACCATGTACTAATATTTATGACACGTACTAATATATGACACATGTACTAATATATATGACACATGTACTAATATGTGACACATATGACCATGTACTAATATATATGACCAAGTACTAATATTTATGACACGTACTAATATATGAAACATGTACTAAAATGTGACACATATGACCATGTACTAATATATATGACACATGTACTAATGTATATGACCATGTACTAATATTTATGACACGTACTAATATATGACACAAGTACTAATATTTATGACACGTACTAATATATGACACATGTACTAATATATATGACCATTTACTAATATATATGACACATGTACTAATATGTGACACATATGACCATGTACTAATATATATGACACATGTACTAATATATATGACACATGTACTAATATATATGACACATGTACTAATGTATATGACACATGTACTAATATGTGACACAAATGACCATGTACTAATATATATGACACATGTACTAATATATATGACCATGTACTAATATATATGACACATGTACTAATGTATATGACACATGTACTAATGTATATGACACATGTACTAGTATATATGACACAATGTACTAATATATATGACACATGTACTGATGTATATGACACATGTACTAGTATATATATGACACATGTACTAATATATATGACACATGTACTAATATATATGACACATGTACTAATATATATGACCATGTACTAATATATGACACATGTACTAATATATATGACACATGTACTAATGTATATGACACATGTACTAATATATATGACACATGTACTAATATATATGACCATGTACTAATATATATGACACATGTACTAATGTATATGACACATGTACTAGTATATATGACACATGTACTAATATGTGACACATATGACCATGTACTAATATATATGACACATGTACTAATATATATGACATATGTACTAATAGGTGACACATATGACCATGTACTAATATATATGACCATGTACTAATATATATGACACATGTACTAATATATATGACACATGTACTAATATATATGACCATGTACTAATATATATGACACATGTACTAATATATTGGACCATGTACTAATATATATGACACATGTACTAATATATATGACCATGTACTAATATATATGACACATGTACTAATAAATATGACACATGTACTAATATGTGACACATATGACCATGTACTAATATATATGACACATGTACTAATATATATGACACATGTACTAATATGTGACACATATGACCATGTACTAATATATATGACACATGTACTAATATATATGACCACGTACTAATATTTATGACACGTACTAATATATATGACCATGTACTAATATATATGACACGTACTAATATATGACACATGTACTAATATATATGACCATTTTCTAATATATATGATACGTACTAATATATGACACATGTACTAATATATAGGACCATGTACTAATATTTATGACACATACTAATATATGACACATGTACTAATATATATGACCATTTTCTAATATTTATGACAGGTACTAATATATGACACATGTACTAGTATATATATGACACATGTACTAATATATATGACACATGTACTAATATGTGAGTGTACTAATATATATGACCATGTACTAATATGTGAGTGTACTAATATATATGACCATGTACTAATATATATGACACATGTACTAATATATATGACACATATGACCATGTACTAATATATATGACACATGTACTAATATATATGACACATGTACTAATATATATGACACATGTACTAATATATATGACATGTACTAATATGTGAGTGTACTAATATATATGACAATGTACTAATATATATGACACATGTACTAATATATATGACACATGTACTAATATATATGACACATATGACCATGTACTAATATATATGACTATGTACTAATATATATGACACATATACTAATATATATGACCATGTACTAATATATATGACACATGTACTAATATATATGACACATGTACTAATATATATGACACATGTACTAATATGAGACACATATGACCATGTACTAATATATATGACACATGTACTAATATATATGACACATGTACTAATATGTGACACATATGACCATGTACTAATGTATATGACCATGTACTAATATTTATGACACGTACTAATATATGACACATGTACTAATATATATGACACATGTACTAATATATATGACACATGTACCAATATATATGACCATGTACTAATATATATGACACATGTACTAATATATATGACCATGTACTAATATATATGACACATGTACTAATATATATGACACATGTACTAATATGTGACACATATGACCATGTACTAATGTATATGACCATGTACTAATATTTATGACACGTACTAATATATGACACATGTACTAATATATATGACACATGTACTAATGTATATGACCATGTACTAATATTTATGACACATACTAATATATGACACATGTACTAATATATATGACACATGTACTAATATGTGACACATATGACCATGTACTAATATATATGACACATGTACTAATATTTATGACACGTACTAATATATGACACATGTACTAATATATATGACACATGTACTAATATTTATGACACGTACTAATATATGACACATGTACTAATATATATGACACATGTACTAATATATATGACCATGTACTAATATATGACACATGTACTAATATATATGACACATGTACTAATGTATATGACACATGTACTAATATATATGACCATGTACTAATAAATATGACACATGTACTAATATATATGACCATGTACTAATATATATGACACATGTACTAATATATATGACCATGTACTAATATATATGACACATGTACTAATATATATGACACATGTACTAATAAATATGACACATGTACTAATATGTGACACATATGACCATGTACTAATATATATGACACATGTACTAATAAATATGACACATGTACTAATATGTGACACATATGACCATGTACTAATATATATGACACATGTATTAATATATATGACACATGTACTAATATGTGACACATATGACCATGTACTAATATATATGACACATGTACTAATATATATGACCATGTACTAATATATATGACACGTACTAATATATGACACATGTACTAATATATATGACCATTTTCTAATATATATGACACGTACTAATATATGACACATGTACTAATATATATGACCATGTACTAATATTTATGACACGTACTAATATATGACACATGTAGTAATATATATGACCATTTTCTAATATTTATGACACGTACTAATATATGACACATGTACTAGTATATATATGACACATGTACTAATATATATGACACATGTACTAATATGTGAGTGTACTAATATATATGACCATGTACTAATATGTGAGTGTACTAATATATATGACCATGTACTAATATATATGACACATGTACTAATATATATGACACATGTACTAATATATGACACATATGACCATGTACTAATATATATGACCATGTACTAATATATATGACACATGTACTAATATATATGACACATGTACTAATATATATGACACATATGACCATGTACTAATATATATGACACATGTACTAATATATATGACACATGTACTAATATATATGACATGTACTAATATGTGAGTGTACTAATATATATGACCATGTACTAATATATATGACACGTACTAATATATGACACATGTACTAGTATATATATGACACATGTACTAATATATATGACACATGTACTAATATATATGACACATGTACTAGTATATATGACACATGTACTAATATATATGACCATTTACTAATATTTATGACACGTACTAATATATGACACATGTACTAGTATATATATGACACATGTACTAATATATATGACACATGTACTAATATATATGACACATGTACTAGTATATATGACACATGTACTAATATATGACACATGTACTAATATATATGACACATGTACTAATATGTGACACATATGATCATGTACTAATATATATGACACATGTACTAATATATATGACACATGTACTAATATTTATGACACGTACTAATATATGACACATGTACTAATATATATGACCATTTACTAATATATATGACACATGTACTAATATGTATGACACATGTACTAATATATATGTCACATGTACTAATATGTGACACATATGACCATGTACTAATATATATGACACATGTACTAATATATATGACACATGTACTAATATGTGAGTGTACTAATATATATGACCATGTACTAATATATATGACACATGTACTAATATATATGACACATGTACTAATATATATGACACATGTACTAATATGTGACACATATGACCATGTACTAATATATATGACACGTGTACTAATATATATGACACATGTACTAATATATATGACCATGTACTAATATTTATGACACGTACTAATATATGACACATGTACTAATATATATGACCATGTACTAATATTTATGACACGTACTAATATATGACACATGTACTAATATATATGACACATGTACTAATATGTGACACATATGACCATGTACTAATATATATGACCATGTACTAATATTTATGACACATACTAATATATGACACATGTACTAATATGTGACACATATGACCATGTACTAATATATATGACCATGTACTAATATTTATGACACGTACTAATATATGACACATGTACTAATATATATGACAGATGTACTAATATGTGACACATATGACCATGTACTAATATATATGACCAAGTACTAATATTTATGACACGTACTAATATATGAAACATGTACTAAAATGTGACACATATGACCATGTACTAATATATATGACACATGTACTAATGTATATGACCATGTACTAATATTTATGACACGTACTAATATATGACACATGTACTAATATTTATGACACATACTAATATATGACACATGTACTAATATTTATGACACGTACTAATATATGACACATGTACTAATATATATGACCATTTACTAATATATATGACACATGTACTAATATGTGACACATATGACCATGTACTAATATATATGACACATGTACTAATATATATGACACATGTACTAATATATATGACACATGTACTAGTATATATGACACATGTACTAATATATGACACATGTACTAATATATATGACACATGTACTAATATGTGACACATATGACCATGTACTAATATATATGACACATGTACTAATATTTATGACACGTACTAATATATGACACATGTACTAATATATATGACACATGTACTAATATATATGACCATGTACTAAAATATGACACATGTACTAATATATATGACACATGTACTAATGTATATGACACATGTACTAATATATATGACCATGTACTAATAAATATGACACATGTACTAATATATATGACCATGTACTAATATATATGACACATGTACTAATGTATATGACACATGTACTAGTATATATGACACATGTACTAATATGTGACACATATGACCATGTACTAATATATATGACACATGTACTAATATATATGACATATGTACTATTATGTGACACATATGACCATGTACTAATATATATGACCATGTACTAATATATATGACACATGTACTAATTTATATGACACATGTACTAGTATATATGACACATGTACTAATATGTGAGTGTACTAATATATATGACCATGTACTAATATATATGACACATATACTAATATATATGACACATGTACTAATATATATGACACATGTACTAATATGTGACACATATGACCATGTACTAATATATATGACACATGTACTAATATATATGACACATGTACTAATATATATGACCATGTACTAATATTTATGACACGTACTAATATATGACACAAGTACTAATATTTATGACAGGTACTAATATATGACACATGTACTAATATATATGACCATTTACTAATATATATGACACATGTACTAATATGTGACACATATGACCATGTACTAATGTATATGACACATGTACTAATATATATGACCATGTACTAATAAATATGACACATGTACTAATATATATGACCATGTACTAATATATATGACACATGTACTAATGTATATGACACATGTACTAGTATATATGACACATGTACTAATATGTGACACATATGACCATGTACTAATATATATGACACATGTACTAATATATATGACATATGTACTAATATGTGACACATATGACCATGTACTAATATATATGACACATGTACTAATATATATGACCATGTACTAATATATATGACACATTTACTAATTTATATGACACATGTACTAGTATATATGACACATGTACTAATATGTGACACATATGACCATGTACTAATATATATGACACATGTACTAATATATATGACACATGTACTAATATATATGACACATGTACTAATGTATATGACACATGTACTAATATGTGACACAAATGACCATGTACTAATATATATGACACATGTACTAATATATATGACCATGTACTAATATATATGACACATGTACTAATGTATATGACACATGTACTAATGTATATGACACATGTACTAGTATATATGACACAATGTACTAATATATATGACACATGTACTGATGTATATGACACATGTACTAGTATATATATGACACATGTACTAATATATATGACACATGTACTAATATATATGACACATGTACTAATATATATGACCATGTACTAATATATGACACATGTACTAATATATATGACACATGTACTAATGTATATGACACATGTACTAATATATATGACACATGTACTAATATATATGACCATGTACTAATATATATGACACATGTACTAATGTATATGACACATGTACTAGTATATATGACACATGTACTAATATGTGACACATATGACCATGTACTAATATATATGACACATGTACTAATATATATGACATATGTACTAATAGGTGACACATATGACCATGTACTAATATATATGACCATGTACTAATATATATGACACATGTACTAATATATATGACACATGTACTAATATATATGACCATGTACTAATATATATGACACATGTACTAATATATTGGACCATGTACTAATATATATGACACATGTACTAATATATATGACCATGTACTAATATATATGACACATGTACTAATAAATATGACACATGTACTAATATGTGACACATATGACCATGTACTAATATATATGACACATGTACTAATATATATGACACATGTACTAATATGTGACACATATGACCATGTACTAATATATATGACACATGTACTAATATATATGACCACGTACTAATATTTATGACACGTACTAATATATATGACCATGTACTAATATATATGACACGTACTAATATATGACACATGTACTAATATATATGACCATTTTCTAATATATATGATACGTACTAATATATGACACATGTACTAATATATAGGACCATGTACTAATATTTATGACACATACTAATATATGACACATGTACTAATATATATGACCATTTTCTAATATTTATGACAGGTACTAATATATGACACATGTACTAGTATATATATGACACATGTACTAATATATATGACACATGTACTAATATGTGAGTGTACTAATATATATGACCATGTACTAATATGTGAGTGTACTAATATATATGACCATGTACTAATATATATGACACATGTACTAATATATATGACACATATGACCATGTACTAATATATATGACACATGTACTAATATATATGACACATGTACTAATATATATGACACATGTACTAATATATATGACATGTACTAATATGTGAGTGTACTAATATATATGACAATGTACTAATATATATGACACATGTACTAATATATATGACACATGTACTAATATATATGACACATATGACCATGTACTAATATATATGACTATGTACTAATATATATGACACATATACTAATATATATGACCATGTACTAATATATATGACACATGTACTAATATATATGACACATGTACTAATATATATGACACATGTACTAATATGAGACACATATGACCATGTACTAATATATATGACACATGTACTAATATATATGACACATGTACTAATATGTGACACATATGACCATGTACTAATGTATATGACCATGTACTAATATTTATGACACGTACTAATATATGACACATGTACTAATATATATGACACATGTACTAATATATATGACACATGTACCAATATATATGACCATGTACTAATATATATGACACATGTACTAATATATATGACCATGTACTAATATATATGACACATGTACTAATATATATGACACATGTACTAATATGTGACACATATGACCATGTACTAATGTATATGACCATGTACTAATATTTATGACACGTACTAATATATGACACATGTACTAATATATATGACACATGTACTAATATGTGACACATATGACCATGTACTAATATATATGACACATGTACTAATGTATATGACCATGTACTAATATTTATGACACATACTAATATATGACACATGTACTAATATATATGACACATGTACTAATATGTGACACATATGACCATGTACTAATATATATGACACATGTACTAATATTTATGACACGTACTAATATATGACACATGTACTAATATATATGACACATGTACTAATATTTATGACACGTACTAATATATGACACATGTACTAATATATATGACACATGTACTAATATATATGACCATGTACTAATATATGACACATGTACTAATATATATGACACATGTACTAATGTATATGACACATGTACTAATATATATGACCATGTACTAATAAATATGACACATGTACTAATATATATGACCATGTACTAATATATATGACACATGTACTAATATATATGACCATGTACTAATATATATGACACATGTACTAATATATATGACACATGTACTAATAAATATGACACATGTACTAATATGTGACACATATGACCATGTACTAATATATATGACACATGTACTAATAAATATGACACATGTACTAATATGTGACACATATGACCATGTACTAATATATATGACACATGTATTAATATATATGACACATGTACTAATATGTGACACATATGACCATGTACTAATATATATGACACATGTACTAATATATATGACCATGTACTAATATATATGACACGTACTAATATATGACACATGTACTAATATATATGACCATTTTCTAATATATATGACACGTACTAATATATGACACATGTACTAATATATATGACCATGTACTAATATTTATGACACGTACTAATATATGACACATGTAGTAATATATATGACCATTTTCTAATATTTATGACACGTACTAATATATGACACATGTACTAGTATATATATGACACATGTACTAATATATATGACACATGTACTAATATGTGAGTGTACTAATATATATGACCATGTACTAATATGTGAGTGTACTAATATATATGACCATGTACTAATATATATGACACATGTACTAATATATATGACACATGTACTAATATATGACACATATGACCATGTACTAATATATATGACCATGTACTAATATATATGACACATGTACTAATATATATGACACATGTACTAATATATATGACACATATGACCATGTACTAATATATATGACACATGTACTAATATATATGACACATGTACTAATATATATGACATGTACTAATATGTGAGTGTACTAATATATATGACCATGTACTAATATATATGACACGTACTAATATATGACACATGTACTAGTATATATATGACACATGTACTAATATATATGACACATGTACTAATATATATGACACATGTACTAGTATATATGACACATGTACTAATATATATGACCATTTACTAATATTTATGACACGTACTAATATATGACACATGTACTAGTATATATATGACACATGTACTAATATATATGACACATGTACTAATATATATGACACATGTACTAGTATATATGACACATGTACTAATATATGACACATGTACTAATATATATGACACATGTACTAATATGTGACACATATGATCATGTACTAATATATATGACACATGTACTAATATATATGACACATGTACTAATATTTATGACACGTACTAATATATGACACATGTACTAATATATATGACCATTTACTAATATATATGACACATGTACTAATATGTATGACACATGTACTAATATATATGTCACATGTACTAATATGTGACACATATGACCATGTACTAATATATATGACACATGTACTAATATATATGACACATGTACTAATATGTGAGTGTACTAATATATATGACCATGTACTAATATATATGACACATGTACTAATATATATGACACATGTACTAATATATATGACACATGTACTAATATGTGACACATATGACCATGTACTAATATATATGACACGTGTACTAATATATATGACACATGTACTAATATATATGACCATGTACTAATATTTATGACACGTACTAATATATGACACATGTACTAATATATATGACCATGTACTAATATTTATGACACGTACTAATATATGACACATGTACTAATATATATGACACATGTACTAATATGTGACACATATGACCATGTACTAATATATATGACCATGTACTAATATTTATGACACATACTAATATATGACACATGTACTAATATGTGACACATATGACCATGTACTAATATATATGACCATGTACTAATATTTATGACACGTACTAATATATGACACATGTACTAATATATATGACAGATGTACTAATATGTGACACATATGACCATGTACTAATATATATGACCAAGTACTAATATTTATGACACGTACTAATATATGAAACATGTACTAAAATGTGACACATATGACCATGTACTAATATATATGACACATGTACTAATGTATATGACCATGTACTAATATTTATGACACGTACTAATATATGACACATGTACTAATATTTATGACACATACTAATATATGACACATGTACTAATATTTATGACACGTACTAATATATGACACATGTACTAATATATATGACCATTTACTAATATATATGACACATGTACTAATATGTGACACATATGACCATGTACTAATATATATGACACATGTACTAATATATATGACACATGTACTAATATATATGACACATGTACTAGTATATATGACACATGTACTAATATATGACACATGTACTAATATATATGACACATGTACTAATATGTGACACATATGACCATGTACTAATATATATGACACATGTACTAATATTTATGACACGTACTAATATATGACACATGTACTAATATATATGACACATGTACTAATATATATGACCATGTACTAAAATATGACACATGTACTAATATATATGACACATGTACTAATGTATATGACACATGTACTAATATATATGACCATGTACTAATAAATATGACACATGTACTAATATATATGACCATGTACTAATATATATGACACATGTACTAATGTATATGACACATGTACTAGTATATATGACACATGTACTAATATGTGACACATATGACCATGTACTAATATATATGACACATGTACTAATATATATGACATATGTACTAATATGTGACACATATGACCATGTACTAATATATATGACCATGTACTAATATATATGACACATGTACTAATTTATATGACACATGTACTAGTATATATGACACATGTACTAATATGTGAGTGTACTAATATATATGACCATGTACTAATATATATGACACATATACTAATATATATGACACATGTACTAATATATATGACACATGTACTAATATGTGACACATATGACCATGTACTAATATATATGACACATGTACTAATATATATGACACATGTACTAATATATATGACCATGTACTAATATTTATGACACGTACTAATATATGACACATGTACTAATATATATGACCATGTACTAATATTTATGACACGTACTAATATATGACACATGTACTAATATATATGACACATGTACTAATATGTGACACAAATGACCATGTACTAATATATATGACCAAGTACTAATATTTATGACACGTACTAATATATGACACATGTACTAATATGTGACACATATGACCATGTACTAATATATATGACCATGTACTAATATTTATGACACGTACTAATATATGACACATGTACTAATATATATGACACATGTACTAATATGTGACACATATGACCATGTACTAATATATATGACCAAGTACTAATATTTATGACACGTACTAATATATGAAACATGTACTAAAATGTGACACATATGACCATGTACTAATATATATGACACATGTACTAATGTATATGACCATGTACTAATATTTATGACACGTACTAATATATGACACAAGTACTAATATTTATGACACGTACTAATATATGACACATGTACTAATATATATGACCATTTACTAATATATATGACACATGTACTAATATGTGACACATATGACCATGTACTAATATATATGACACATGTACTAATATATATGACACATGTACTAATATATATGACACATGTACTAGTATATATGACACATGTACTAATATATGACACATGTACTAATATATATGACACATGTACTAATATGTGACACATATGACCATGTACTAATATATATGACCATGTACTAATATATATGACACATGTACTAATATTTATGACACGTACTAATATATGACACATGTACTAATATATATGACACATGTACTAATATTTATGACACGTACTAATATATGACACATGTACTAATATATATGACACATGTACTAATATATATGACCATGTACTAATATATGACACATGTACTAATATATATGACACATGTACTAATGTATATGACACATGTACTAATATATATGACCATGTACTAATAAATATGACACATGTACTAATATATATGACCATGTACTAATATATATGACACATGTACTAATGTATATGACACATGTACTAGTATATATGACACATGTACTAATATGTGACACATATGACCATGTACTAATATATATGACACATGTACTAATATATATGACATATGTACTAATATGTGACACATATGACCATGTACTAATATATATGACCATGTACTAATATATATGACACATGTACTAATTTATATGACACATGTACTAGTATATATGACACATGTAGTAATATGTGACACATATGACCATGTACTAATATATATGACACATGTACTAATATAAGTGACACATGTACTAATATATATGACACATGTACTAATGTATATGACACATGTACTAATATGTGACACATATGACCATGTACTAATATATATGACACATGTACTAATATGTGACACATATGACCATGTACTAATATATATGACACATGTACTAATATATATGACCATGTACTAATATATATGACACATGTACTAATGTATATGACACATGTACTAGTATATATATGACACATGTACTAATATATATGACACATGTACTAATATATATGACCATGTACTAATATATGACACATGTACTAAAATATATGACACATGTACTAATATATATGACACATGTACTAATGTATATGACACATGTACTAGTATATATGACACATGTACTAATATGTGACACATATGACCATGTACTAATATATATGACACATGTACTAATATATATGACATATGTACTAATATGTGACACATATGACCATGTACTAATATATATGACCATGTACTAATATATATGACACATGTACTAATATATATGACACATGTACTAATATATATGACACATGTACTAATATATATGACCATGTACTAATATATATGACACATGTACTAATATATATGACCATGTACTAATATATATGACACATGTACTAATATGTGACACATATGACCATGTACTAATATATATGACACATGTACTAATATATATGACACATGTACTAATATGTGACACATATGACCATGTACTAATATATATGACACATGTACTATTATATATGACCATGTACTAATATTTATGACACGTACTAATATATATGACCATGTACTAATATATATGACACGTACTAATATATGACACATGTACTAATATATATGACCATTTTCTAATATATATGACACGTACTAATATATGACACATGTACTAATATATATGACCATGTACTAATATTTATGACACGTATTAATATATGACACATGTACTAATATATATGACCATTTTCTAATATTTATGACACGTACTAATATATGACACATGTACTAGTATATATATGACACATGTAGTAATATATATGACACATGTACTAATATGTGAGTGTACTAATATATATGACCATGTACTAATATGTGAGTGTACTAATATATATGACACATGTACTAATATATATGACACATGTACTAATATATATGACACATATGACCATGTACTAATATATATGACCATGTACTAATATATATGACACATGTACTAATATATATGACACATGTACTAATATATATGACACATGTACTAATATGTGAGTGTACTAATATATATGACCATGTACTAATATATATGACACATGTACTAATATATATGACACATGTACTAATATATATGACACATGTACTAATATATATGACACATATGAACATGTACTAATATATATGACCATGTACTAATATATATGACCATGTACTAATATATATGACACATGTACTAATATATATGACACATGTACTAATATATATGACACATGTACTAATATGTGACACATATGACCATGTACTAATATATATGACACATGTACTAATATATATGACACATGTACTAATATGTGACACATATGACCATGTACTAATGTATATGACCATGTACTAATATTTATGACACGTACTAATATATGACACATGTACTAATATATATGACACATGTACTAATATGTGACACATATGACCATGTACTAATATATATGACACATGTACTAATGTATATGACCATGTACTATTATTTATGACACATACTAATATATGACACATGTACTAATATATATGACACATGTACTAATATGTGACACATATGACCATGTACTAATATATATGACACATGTACTAATATTTATGACACGTACTAATATATGACACATGTACTAATATATATGACACATGTACTAATATTTATGACACGTACTAATATATGACACATGTACTAATATATATGACACATGTACTAATATATATGACCATGTACTAATATATGACACATGTACTAATATATATGACACATGTACTCATGTATATGACACATGTACTAATATATATGACCATGTACTAATAAATATGACACATGTACTAATATATATGACCATGTACTAATATATATGACACATGTACTAATGTATATGACACATGTACTAGTATATATGACACATGTACTAATATGTGACACATATGACCATGTACTAATATATATGACACATGTACTAATATATATGACATATGTACTAATATGTGACACATATGACCATGTACTAATATATATGACACATGTACTAATATATATGACCATGTACTAATATATATGACACATGTACTAATTTATATGACACATGTACTAGTATATATGACACATGTACTAATATGTGACACATATGACCATGTACTAATATATATGACACATGTACTAATATATATGACACATGTACTAATATATATGACACATGTACTAATGTATATGACACATGTACTAATATGTGACACAAATGACCATGTACTAATATATATGACACATGTACTAATATATATGACCATGTACTAATATATATGACACATGTACTAATGTATATGACACATGTACTAATGTATATGACACATGTACTAGTATATATGACACAATGTACTAATATATATGACACATGTACTGATGTATATGACACATGTACTAGTATATATATGACACATGTACTAATATATATGACACATGTACTAATATATATGACACATGTACTAATATATATGACCATGTACTAATATATGACACATGTACTAATATATATGACACATGTACTAATGTATATGACACATGTATTAATATATATGACACATGTACTAATATATATGACCATGTACTAATATATATGACACATGTACTAATGTATATGACACATGTACTAGTATATATGACACATGTACTAATATGTGACACATATGACCATGTACTAATATATATGACACATGTACTAATATATATGACATATGTACTAATAGGTGACACATATGACCATGTACTAATATATATGACCATGTACTAATATATATGACACATGTACTAATATATATGACACATGTACTAATATATATGACCATGCACTAATATATATGACACATGTACTAATATATTGGACCATGTACTAATATATATGACACATGTACTAATATATATGACCATGTACTAATATATATGACACATGTACTAATAAATATGACACATGTACTAATATGTGACACATATGACCATGTACTAATATATATGACACATGTACTAATATATATGACACATGTACTAATATGTGACACATATGACCATGTACTAATATATATGACACATGTACTAATATATATGACCACGTACTAATATTTATGACACGTACTAATATATATGACCATGTACTAATATATATGACACGTACTAATATATGACACATGTACTAATATATATGACCATTTTCTAATATATATGATACGTACTAATATATGACACATGTACTAATATATAGGACCATGTACTAATATTTATGACACATACTAATATATGACACATGTACTAATATATATGACCATTTTCTAATATTTATGACAGGTACTAATATATGACACATGTACTAGTATATATATGACACATGTACTAATATATATGACACATGTACTAATATGTGAGTGTACTAATATATATGACCATGTACTAATATGTGAGTGTACTAATATATATGACCATGTACTAATATATATGACACATGTACTAATATATATGACACATATGACCATGTACTAATATATATGACACATGTACTAATATATATGACACATGTACTAATATATATGACACATGTACTAATATATATGACATGTACTAATATGTGAGTGTACTAATATATATGACAATGTACTAATATATATGACACATGTACTAATATATATGACACATGTACTAATATATATGACACATATGACCATGTACTAATATATATGACTATGTACTAATATATATGACACATATACTAATATATATGACCATGTACTAATATATATGACACATGTACTAATATATATGACACATGTACTAATATATATGACACATGTACTAATATGAGACACATATGACCATGTACTAATATATATGACACATGTACTAATATATATGACACATGTACTAATATGTGACACATATGACCATGTACTAATGTATATGACCATGTACTAATATTTATGACACGTACTAATATATGACACATGTACTAATATATATGACACATGTACTAATATATATGACACATGTACCAATATATATGACCATGTACTAATATATATGACACATGTACTAATATATATGACACATGTACTAATATATATGACACATATGACCATGTACTAATATATATGACCATGTACTAATATATATGACACATGTACTAATATATATGACACATGTACTAATATATATGACACATGTACTAATATGTGAGTGTACTAATATATATGACCATGTACTAATATATATGACACATGTACTAATATATATGACACATGTACTAATATATATGACACATGTACTAATATATATGACACATATGAACATGTACTAATATATATGACCATGTACTAATATATATGACCATGTACTAATATATATGACACATGTACTAATATATATGACACATGTACTAATATATATGACACATGTACTAATATGTGACACATATGACCATGTACTAATATATATGACACATGTACTAATATATATGACACATGTACTAATATGTGACACATATGACCATGTACTAATGTATATGACCATGTACTAATATTTATGACACGTACTAATATATGACACATGTACTAATATATATGACACATGTACTAATATGTGACACATATGACCATGTACTAATATATATGACACATGTACTAATGTATATGACCATGTACTAATATTTATGACACATACTAATATATGACACATGTACTAATATATATGACACATGTACTAATATGTGACACATATGACCATGTACTAATATATATGACACATGTACTAATATGTGACACATATGACCATGTACTAATATATATGACACATGTACTAATATTTATGACACGTACTAATATATGACACATGTACTAATATATATGACACATGTACTAATATTTATGACACGTACTAATATATGACACATGTACTAATATATATGACACATGTACTAATATATATGACCATGTACTAATATATGACACATGTACTAATATATATGACACATGTACTAATGTATATGACACATGTACTAATATATATGACCATGTACTAATAAATATGACACATGTACTAATATATATGACCATGTACTAATATATATGACACATGTACTAATGTATATGACACATGTACTAGTATATATGACACATGTACTAATATGTGACACATATGACCATGTACTAATATATATGACACATGTACTAATATATATGACATATGTACTAATATGTGACACATATGACCATGTACTAATATATATGACACATGTACTAATATATATGACCATGTACTAATATATATGACACATGTACTAATTTATATGACACATGTACTAGTATATATGACACATGTACTAATATGTGACACATATGACCATGTACTAATATATATGACACATGTACTAATATATATGACACATGTACTAATATATATGACACATGTACTAATGTATATGACACATGTACTAATATGTGACACAAATGACCATGTACTAATATATATGACACATGTACTAATATATATGACCATGTACTAATATATATGACACATGTACTAATGTATATGACACATGTACTAATGTATATGACACATGTACTAGTATATATGACACAATGTACTAATATATATGACACATGTACTGATGTATATGACACATGTACTAGTATATATATGACACATGTACTAATATATATGACACATGTACTAATATATATGACACATGTAATAATATATATGACCATGTACTAATATATGACACATGTACTAATATATATGACACATGTACTAATGTATATGACACATGTACTAATATATATGACACATGTACTAATATATATGACCATGTACTAATATATATGACACATGTACTAATGTATATGACACATGTACTAGTATATATGACACATGTACTAATATGTGACACATATGACCATGTACTAATATATATGACACATGTACTAATATATATGACATATGTACTAATAGGTGACACATATGACCATGTACTAATATATATGACCATGTACTAATATATATGACACATGTACTAATATATATGACACATGTACTAATATATATGACCATGTACTAATATATATGACACATGTACTAATATATTGGACCATGTACTAATATATATGACACATGTACTAATATATATGACCATGTACTAATATATATGACACATGTACTAATAAATATGACACATGTACTAATATGTGACACATATGACCATGTACTAATATATATGACACGTGTACTAATATATATGACACATGTACTAATATGTGACACATATGACCATGTACTAATATATATGACACATGTACTAATATATATGACACATGTACTAATATGTGACACATATGACCATGTACTAATATATATGACACATGTACTAATATATATGACCACGTACTAATATTTATGACACGTACTAATATATATGACCATGTACTAATATATATGACACGTACTAATATATGACACATGTACTAATATATATGACCATTTTCTAATATATATGATACGTACTAATATATGACACATGTACTAATATATAGGACCATGTACTAATATTTATGACACATACTAATATATGACACATGTACTAATATATATGACCATTTTCTAATATTTATGACAGGTACTAATATATGGCACATGTACTAGTATATATATGACACATGTACTAATATATATGACACATGTACTAATATGTGAGTGTACTAATATATATGACCATGTACTAATATGTGAGTGTACTAATATATATGACCATGTACTAATATATATGACACATGTACTAATATATATGACACATATGACCATGTACTAATATATATGACACATGTACTAATATATATGACACATGTACTAATATATATGACACATGTACTAATATATATGACATGTACTAATATGTGAGTGTACTAATATATATGACAATGTACTAATATATATGACACATGTACTAATATATATGACACATGTACTAATATATATGACACATATGACCATGTACTAATATATATGACTATGTACTAATATATATGACACATATACTAATATATATGACCATGTACTAATATATATGACACATGTACTAATATATATGACACATGTACTAATATATATGACACATGTACTAATATGAGACACATATGACCATGTACTAATATATATGACACATGTACTAATATATATGACACATGTACTAATATGTGACACATATGACCATGTACTAATGTATATGACCATGTACTAATATTTATGACACGTACTAATATATGACACATGTACTAATATATATGACACATGTACTAATATATATGACACATGTACCAATATATATGACCATGTACTAATATATATGACACATGTACTAATATATATGACACATGTACTAATATATATGACACATGTACTAATATGTGACACATATGACCATGTACTAATGTATATGACCATGTACTAATATTTATGACACGTACTAATATATGACACATGTACTAATATATATGACACATGTACTAATATGTGACACCTATGACCATGTACTAATATATATGACACATGTACTAATGTATATGACCATGTACTAATATTTATGACACGTACTAATATATGACACATGTACTAATATATATGACCATGTACTAATATTTATGACACGTACTAATATATGACACATGTACTAATATATATGACCATTTACTAATATTTATGACACGTACTAATATATGACACATGTACTAGTATATATGACACATGTACTAATATATATGACACATGTACTAATATATATGACACATGTACTAATATGTGAGTGTACTAATATATATGACCATGTACTAATATATATGACCATGTACTAATATATATGACACATGTACTAATATATATGACACATGTACTAATATATATGACACATGTACTAATATGTGAGTGTACTAATATATATGACCATGTACTAATATATATGACACATGTACTAATGTATATGACACATGTACTAATATATATGACACATATGACCATGTACTAATATATATGACCATTTACTAATATATGACACATGTACTAATATATATGACCATGTACTAATATATATGACACATGTACTAATATATATGACACATGTACTAATATATATGACACATATGACCATGTACTAATATATATGACACATGTACTAATATATATGACACATGTACTAATATGTGACACATATGACCATGTACTAATGTATATGACCATGTACTAATATTTATGACACGTACCAATATATATGACACATGTACTAATATATATGACCATGTACTAATATTTATGACACGTACTAATATATGACACATGTACTAATATATATGACCATTTACTAATATTTATGACACGTACTAATATACGACACATGTACTAGTATATATATGACACATGTACTAATATATATGACACATGTACTAATATATATGACACATTTACTAGTATATATAACACATGTACTAATATATGACACATGTACTAATATATATGACACATGTACTAATATGTGACACATATGACCATGTACTAATATATATGACACATGTACTAATATATATGACACATGTACTAATATTTATGACACGTACTAATATATGACACATGTACTAATATATATGACCATGTACTAATATATATGACACATGTACTAATATGTATGACACATGTACTAATATGTGACACATATGACCATGTACTAATATATATGACACATGTACTAATATATATGACACATGTACTAATATGTGAGTGTACTAATATATATGACCATGTACTAATATATATGACACATGTACTAATATATATGACACATGTACTAATATATATGACACATGTACTAATATGTGACACATATGACCATGTACTAATATATATGACACATGTACTAATATATATGACACATGTACTAATATATATGACACATGTACTACTATATATGACCATGTAATAATATTTATGACACGTACTAATATATGACACATGTACTAATATATATGACCATGTACTAATATTTATGACACGTACTAATATATGACACATGTACTAATATATATGACACATGTACTAATATGTGACACATATGACCATGTACTAATATTTATGACACGTACTAATATATGACACATGTACTAATATGTGACACATATGACCATGTACTAATATAAATGACCATGTACTAATATTTATGACACGTACTAATATATGACACATGTACTAATATATATGACACATGTACTAATATGTGACACATATGACCATGTACTAATATATATGACCAAGTACTAATATTTATGACACGTACTAATATATGACACATGTACTAATATGTGACACATATGACCATGTACTAATATATATGACACATGTACTAATGTATATGACCATGTACTAATATTTATGACACGTACTAATATATGACACATGTACTAATATTTATGACACATACTAATATATGACACATGTACTAATATTTATGACACGTACTAATATATGACACATGTACTAATATATATGACCATTTACTTATATATGACACATGTACTAATATGTGACACATATGACCATGTATCAATCAATCAATCAATCAATGTTTATTTATATAGCCCTAAATCACAAGTGTCTCAAAGGGCTGTACAAGCCACAACGACATCCTCGGTGTCGAGTGGGTCTGACATAATATTGTGAAAGTCCAACACATCAGCGAACACATCAGCGAAAGTCCAGTATATATGACACATGTACTAATATATATGACACATGTACTAATATATATGACACATGTATTAGTATATATGACACATGTACTAATATATGACACATGTACTAATATATATGACACATGTACTAATATGTGACACATATGACCATGTACTAATATATATGACACATGTACTAATATTTATGACACGTACTAATATATGACACATGTACTAATATATATGACACATGTACTAATATTTATGACACATACTAATATATGACACATGTACTAATATATATGACACATGTACTAATATATATGACCATGTACTAATATATGACACATGCACTAATATATATGACCATGTACTAATAAATATGACACATGTACTAATATATATGACCATGTACTAATATATATGACACATGTACTAATGTATATGACACATGTACTAGTATATATGACACATGTACTAATATGTGACACATATGACCATGTACTAATATATATGACACATGTACTAATATATATGACATATGTACTAATATGTGACACATATGACCATGTACTAATATATATGACACATGTACTAATATATATGACCATGTACTAATATATATGACACATGTACTAATTTATATGACACATGTACTAGTATATATGACACATGTACTAATATGTGACACATATGACCATGTACTAATATATATGACACATGTACTAATATATATGACACATGTACTAATATATATGACACATGTACTAATATGTGACACATATGACCATGTACTAATATATATGACACATGTACTAATATATATGACACATGTACTAATATGTGACACATATGACCATGTACTAATATATATGACACATGTACTAATATATATGACACATGTACTAATATATATGACACATGTACTAATATATATGACCATGTACTAATAAATATGACACATGTACTAATATATATGACCATGTACTAATATATATGACACATGTACTAATGTATATGACACATGTACTAGTATATATGACACATGTACTAATATGTGACACATATGACCATGTACTAATATATATGACACATGTACTAATATATATGACATATGTACTAATATGTGACACATATGACCATGTACTAATATATATGACACATGTACTAATATATATGACCATGTACTAATATATATGACACATGTACTAATTTATATGACACATGTACTAGTATATATGACACATGTACTAATATGTGACACATATGACCATGTACTAATATATATGACACATGTACTAATATATATGACACATGTACTAATATATATGACACATGTACTAATATGTGACACATATGACCATGTACTAATATATATGACACATGTACTAATATATATGACACATGTACTAATATGTGACACATATGACCATGTACTAATATATATGACACATGTACTAATATATATGACCATGTACTAATATATATGACACATGTACTAATGTATATGACACATGTACTAATGTATATGACACATGTAGTAGTATATATGACACAATGTACTAATATATATGACACATGTACTGATGTATATGACACATGTACTAGTATATATATGACACATGTACTAATATATATGACACATGTACTAATATATATGACCATGTACTAATATATGACCCATGTACTAATATATATGACACATGTACTAATATATATGACACATGTACTAATGTATATGACACATGTACTAGTATATATGACACATGTACTAATATGTGACACATATGACCATGTACTAATATATATGACACATGTACTAATATATATGACATATGTACTAATATGTGACACATATGACCATGTACTAATATATATGACCATGTACTAATATATATGACACATGTACTAATATATATGACACATGTACTAATATATATGACCATGTACTAATATATATGACACATGTACTAATATATATGACCATGTACTAATATATATGACACATGTACTAATATATATGACCATGTACTAATATATATGACACATGTACTAATAAATATGACACATGTACTAATATGTGACACATATGACCATGTACTAATATATATGACACATGTACTAATATATATGACACATGTACTAATATGTGACACATATGACCATGTACTAATATATATGACACATGTACTAATATATATGACCATGTACTAATATTTATGACACGTACTAATATATATGACCATGTACTAATATATATGACACGTACTAATATATGACACATGTACTAATATATATGACCATTTTCTAATATATATGACACGTACTAATATATGACACATGTACTAATATATATGACCATGTACTAATATTTATGACACGTACTAATATATGACACATGTACTAATATATATGACCATTTTCTAATATTTATGACACGTACTAATATATGACACATGTACTAGTATATATATGACACATGTACTAATATATATGACACATGTACTAATATATATGACACATGTACTAATATATATGACACATGTACTAATATGTGAGTGTACTAATATATATGACCATGTACTAATATATATGACACATGTACTAATATATATGACACATGTACTAATATATATGACACATATGACCATGTACTAATATATATGACCATGTACTAATATATATGACACATGTACTAATATATATGACCATGTACTAATATATATGACACATGTACTAATATATATGACACATGTACTAATATGTGACACATATGACCATGTACTAATATATATGACACATGTACTAATATATATGACACATGTACTAATATGTGACACATATGACCATGTACTAATGTATATGACCATGTACTAATATTTATGACACGTACTAATATATGACACATGTACTAATATATATGACACATGTACTAATATGTGACACATATGACCATGTACTAATATATATGACACATGTACTAATGTATATGACCATGTACTAATATTTATGACACATACTAATATATGACACATGTACTAATATATATGACCATGTACTAATATTTATGACACGTACTAATATATGACACATGTACTAATATATATGACCATTTACTAATATTTATGACACGTACTAATATATGACACATGTACTAGTATATATGACACATGTACTAATATATATGACACATGTACTAATATATATGACACATGTACTAATATGTGAGTGTACTAATATATATGACCATGTACTAATATATATGACCATGTACTAATATATATGACACATGTACTATTATATATGACACATGTACTAATATGTGAGTGTACTAATATATATGACCATGTACTAATATATATGACACATCTACTAATATATATGACACATGTACTAATATATATGACACATATGACCATGTACTAATATATATGACCATGTACTAATATATATGACACATGTACTAATATATATGACCATGTACTAATATATATGACACATGTACTAATATATATGACACATGTACTAATATATATGACACATGTACTAATATGTGACACATATAACCATGTACTAATGTATATGACCATGTACTAATATTTATGACACGTACTAATATATATGACACATGTACTAATATATATGACCATGTACTAATATTTATGACACGTACTAATATATGACACATGTACTAATATATATGACCATTTACTAATATTTATGACACGTACTAATATATGACACATGTACTAATATATATGACACATGTACTAATATATGTGACACATGTACTAGTATATATGACACATGTACTAATATATGACACATGTACTAATATATATGACACATGTACTAATATGTGACACATATGACCATGTACTAATATATATGACACATGTACTAATATATATGACACATGTACTAATATTTATGACACGTACTAATATATGACACATGTACTAATATATATGACACATGTACTAATATTTATGACACGTACTAATATATGACACATGTACTAATATATATGACCATGTACTAATATATATGACACATGTACTAATATGTATGACACATGTACTAATATATATGACACATGTACTAATATGTGACACATATGACCATGTACTAATATATATGACACATGTACTAATATATATGACACATGTACTAATATGTGAGTGTACTAATATATATGACCATGTTCTTATATATATGACACATGTACTAATATATATGACACATGTACTAATATATATGACACATGTACTAATATGTGACACATATGACCATGTACTAATATATATGACACATGTACTAATATATACGACACATGTACTTATATATATGACACATGTACTAATATATATGACCATGTACTAATATTTATGACACGTACTAATATATATGACCATGTACTAATATATGACACATGTAGTAATATATATGACACATGTACTAATATGTGACACATATGACCATGTACTAATATATATGACACATGTACTAATATGTGACACATATGACCATGTACTAATATATATGACCATGTACTAATATTTATGACACGTACTAATATATGACACATGTACTAATATATATGACACATGTACTAATATGTGACACATATGACCATGTACTAATATATATGACCATGTACTAATATTTATGACACGTACTAATATATGACACATGTACTAATATGTGACACATATGACCATGTACTAATATATATGACACATGTACTAATATGTGACACATATGACCATGTACTAATATATATGACCATGTACTAATATTTATGACACGTACTAATATATGACACATGTACTAATATATATGACACATGTACTAATATGTGACACATATGACCATGTACTAATATATATGACACATGTACTAATGTATATGACCATGTACTAATATTTATGACACGTACTAATATATGACACATGTACTAATATTTATGACACATACTAATATATGACACATGTACTAATATTTATGACACATACTAATATATGACACATGTACTAATATATATGACCATTTACTAATATATATGACACATGTACTAATATGTGACACCTATGACCATGTACTAATATATATGACACATGTACTAATATATATGACACATGTACTAATATATATGACACATGTACTAGTATATATGACACATGTACTAATAAATGACACATGTACTAATATATATGACACATGTACTAATATGTGACACATATGACCATGTACTAATATATATGACACATGTACTAATATTTATGACACGTACTAATATATGACACATGTACTAATATATATGACACATGTACTAATATTTATGACACGTACTAATATATGACACATGTACTAATATATATGACACATGTACTAATATATATGACCATGTACTAATATATGACACATGTACTAATATATATGACACATGTACTAATATATATGACACATGTACTAATATTTATGACACGTACTAATATATGACACATGTACTAATATATATGACACATGTACTAATATATATGACACATGTACTAATGTATATGACACATGTACTAATATATATGACCATGTACTAATAAATATGACACATGTACTAATATATATGACCATGTACTAATATATATGACACCTGTACTAATGTATATGACACATGTACTAGTATATATGACACATGTACTAATATGTGACACATATGACCATGTACTAATATATATGACACATGTACTAATATATATGACATATGTACTAATATGTCACACATATGACCATGTACTAATATATATGACACATGTACTAATATATATGACACATGTACTAATGTATATGACACATGTACTAATATATATGACCATGTACTAATAAATATGACACATGTACAAATATATATGACCATGTACTAATATATATGACACATGTACTAATGTATATGACACATGCACTAGTATATATGACACATGTACTAATATGTGACACATATGACCATGTACTAATATATATGACACATGTACTAATATATATGACATATGTACTAATATGTGACACATATGACCATGTACTAATATATATGACACATGTACTAATATATATGACCATGTACTAATATATATGACACATGTACTAATTTATATGACACATGTACTAGTATATATGACACATGTACTAATATGTGACACATATGACCATGTACTAATATATATGACACATGTACTAATATATATGACACATGTACTAATATATATGACACATGTACTAATATATATGACACATGTACTAATATATATGACACATGTACTAATATATATGACACATGTACTAATGTATATGACACATACTAATATGTGACACATATGACCATGTACTAATATATATGACACATGTACTAATATATATGACACATGTACTAATATGTGACACATATGACCATGTACTAATATATATGACACATGTACTAATATATATGACCATGTACTAATATATATGACACATGTACTAATGTATATGACACATGTACTAATGTATATGACACATGTACTAGTATATATGACACAATGTACTAATATATATGACACATGTACTGATGTATATGACACATGTACTAGTATATATATGACACATGTACTAATATATATGACACATGTACTAATATATATGACACATGTACTAATATATATGACCATGTACTAATATATGACACATGTACTAATATATATGACACATGTACTAATGTATATGACACATGTACTAATATATATGACACATGTACTAATATATATGACCATGTACTAATATATATGACACATGTACTAATGTATATGACACATGTACTAGTATATATGACACATGTACTAATATGTGACACATATGACCATGTACTAATATATATGACACATGTACTAATATATATGACATATGTACTAATATGTGACACATATGACCATGTACTAATATATATGACACTTGTACTAGTATATATGACCATGTACTAATATATATGACATATGTACTAATATGTGACACATATGACCATGTACTAATATATATGACACTTGTACTAATATATATGACCATGTACTAATATATATGACACATGTACTAATTATATGACACATGTACTAGTATATATGACACATGTACTAATATGTGACACATATGACCATGTACTAATATATATGACACATGTACTAATATATATGACACATGTACTAATATGTGACACATATGACCATGTACTAATATATATGACACATGTACTAATATATATGACCATGTACTAATATATAAGACACATGTACTAATTATATGACACATGTACTAGTATATATGACACATGTACTAATATGTGACACATATGACCATGTACTAATATATATGACACATGTACTAATATATATGACACATGTACTAATATATATGACCATGTACTAATATATATGACACATGTACTAATGTATATGACACATGTACTAATGTATATGACACATGTACTAGTATATATGACACAATGTACTAATATATATGACACATGTACTGATGTATATGACACATGTACTAGTATATATATGACACATGTACTAAAATATATGACACATGTACTAATATATATGACACATGTACTGATGTATATGACACATGTACTAGTATATATGACACATGTACTAATATATATGACACATGTACTAATGCATATGACACATGTACTAATGTATATGACACATGTACTAATATATATGACACATGTGCTAATATATATGACACATGTACTAATATATGACACATGTACTAATATATGACACATGTACTAATATATATGACACATGTACTAATATATGACACATGTACTAATGTATGACACATGTACTAATTTATATGACACATGTACTAATATATATGACCATGTACTAATATATATATATATAGCATATACATCAGTACATGGTCATATATAATAGTACATGTATCATATACATCAGTACATGGCTAAGGAAGAATCATATATATATATATATATATATATATATATATATATATATATATATATATATATATATATATATATATATATATATATATATATATATATATATATATATAAAATATACATCAGTACATGGCTAAGGAAGAATCATATATATATATATATATATATATATATATATATATATATATATATATATATAAAACATACATCAGTACATGGTCAAATATATATATATACATATATATTAGTCCTCCATAGTATGTGTGGTATTGAAGAGTCAAGTAGAAGATGTAAAAGTACTCAGTAGCAAGTAGTATTGCTAAAAAGGGACATTAAAGCATCATCAAGTGTTCAGCAGTGAGCTGGAGGCGCCGTCAGCACGTTTGAAGGAAAGTCATCTAAGAAATGAAAAAGTCTTGACGACGTTCATGAGTCACTTCTGTGCTGCGGGAGAAGAATAAATAAAGTTGATGTCTGACCTTAAAGACTATTTACCTTTTATCAACCTTTATATTTCATAAGTCATCTTCACGCTGAAGTTGAATACTATAAAAGTGGATGTCCGCTAACTTTTTGCAACTCAACGCTAAGAAAACGGAAATGCTGATTATCGGTCCTGCTAGACACCAACATGTATTTAATAATACCACCTTAACATTTGACAACCAAACAATTAAACAAGGAGACTCGGTAAAGAATCTGGGTATTATCTTCGACCCAACTCTCTCGTTTGAGTCACACATTAAGAGTGTTACTAAAACGGCCTTCTTTCATCTCCGTAATATCGCTAAAATTCGTTCCATCTTGTCCACTAGCGACGCTGAGATCATTATTCATGCGTTCGTTACGTCTCGTCTCGATTACTGTAACGTATTATTTTCGGGCCTCCCTATGTCTAGCATTAAAAGATTACAGTTGGTACAAAATGCGGCTGCAAGGCTTTTGACAAAAACAAGAAAGTTTGATCATATTACGCCTATACTGGCTCACTTGCACTGGCTTCCTGTGCACTTAAGATGCGACTTTAAGGTTTTACTACTTACGTATAAAATATTACACGGTTTAGCTCCAGCCTATCTCGCCGATTGTATTGTACCATATGTCCCGACAAGAAATCTGCGTTCAAAGAACTCCGGCTTATTAGTGATTCCCAGAGCCAAAAAAAAGTCTGCGGGCTATAGAGCGTTTTCTATTCGGGCTCCAGTACTCTGGAATGCCCTCCCAGTAACAGTTAGAGATGCTACCTCAGTAGAAGCATTTAAGTCCCATCTTAAAACTCATTTGTATAATCTAGCCTTTAAATAGACCCCCCCTTTTTTAGACCAGTTGATCTGCCGTTTCTTTTCTTCTCTCCTCTTCTCCCCTGTCCCTTGCGAGGGGGAGTTGCATAGGTCCGGTGGCCATGGATGAAGTGCTGGCTGTCCAGAGCCGGGACCCCGGGTGGACCACTAGCCTGTGCATCGGTTGGGGACATCTCTGCGCTGCTGACCCGTCTCCGCTCGGGATGGTTTCCTGTTGGCCCCGCTGTGGACTGGACTCCCGCTGATGTGTTGGATCCACTGTGGACTGGACTTTCACAATGTTATGTCAGACCCACTCGACATCCGTTGCTTTCGGTCTCCCCTAGAGGGGGGGGGGGTTACCCACATATGCGGTCCTCTCCAAGGTTTCTCATAGTCATTCACCGACGTCCCACTGGGGTGAGTTTTTCCTTGCCCGTATGTGGGCTCTGTACCGAGGATGTCGTTGTGGCTTGTACAGCCCTTTGAGACACTTGTGATTTAGGGCTATATAAATAAACATTGATTGATTGATTGATTGATAAAAGTACAACAGAGATGATGTCACTACTACACAGTATTTAGATTTGTATTTACAATACAAATACTTCTTTATCATCCATATACAACATGGATATTACAGTTGAATTTATATTGTAATATTTATTCATACAAGGTATATTTTATACTTATGGTATTTATTAAATTAGTATTTTTTAAGTAGTAATCATACTTAAGCAATGTATAGCTATTATTTATAATAAAATACAGCTTTTTAATAAAATACACTTGTTTTTCTATTCATATACACTATTTATTATTATCCTAATATATATGACACATATACTGTGTGTAAGTGTGTGTGTCATCTCTCCAAAGAAGGTTTTCACACACTTAATTGGATGTCACACTCTAGTCCGAGTGCACATGAGCTACGCGCAGACACACACACACACACACACACACACACACACACACACACACACACACACACACACACACACACACACACACACACACACACACACACACACACACACACACACACACACACACACACACACACACACACACACACACACACACACACACACACACTCTTGTATTTGTTACCTTCTTGAGACCTCTGAAAAATGCCTACCTCTTTAGGACCACCCTTTCTAGATATATAAAGAAGTGTATTTACAACATTAATAATATATACATACTATGTAAACATAAAAAAGCTTGTTGTGAAAAATTAGTTGGAATTTCACAGGAAAAAGGTCACAGTTTCACAAGAAAAACTTAGAATTTCGGCAGTATTATAATAAAAGTCGTAATTTTACTCAACGCAAGTCAAAATTTTACAAGAAAAACTGAACATTTGTTCAAAACTATGGTAAAAGTTGAAATTTTACACAATAACAGTTGCAATTTTACAAGGAAAGCTTAAAATGTTGGCAATTTTATGAAGAGTCGTAATTTTACTCGACAAAAGTCACAATTTTATAAGAAAACTTTAAAATGTTGGCAATATGATAATAATAAAAATGTTAATAAAAGTCATCATTTTACTCCAAAAAATGTCGCTATTTTACAAGAACAAAAAAAATGTCAATATTGTGATAAAAGTCTGAATTTTACATGACAAATGTCACCATTGTGCATTAAAAAGTAATAGTTTTACATAAGAAAATATTGCAATATAACAGAAACAGAAAGAATATGAGAAATTGTTCCCAATTTGATAAGAAAAACAAGTCGACAAATTGTGAGAAAAAGACTGATTTTAGTTCATTTATTTTGGGGGGAATTTTTTGTTTGTAATTGGTTTTTAATCTTCATTATTTACTTCAAGTTATTACAGTATGTCTCTATATACATTTTTTTTTTTTTTTAAATACATTTTGGCCAAAGGTGGCGCATTTCAATGTCTTACACACACTTGTTATTTCATATGTTGACCAGAGGGGGAGCACTTTTAAAACCGACACAGTCAATTTGAAAAATCCCTCCTTTTTGGGACCACCCTCATTTTTATCGATTTCACCACCAGGGGGTGCAAATGAGACATTCTCTATTAGATGCAGTGGTTTTCCGTATTGGGACCATGACTTATGTCCTAACTTGTTCACACCTCCTCATATGGAAGCTACTTTTCCTTGTTGATGTCTCATTAAGGGTAGAAATACAAGAACACACACACCCACACACACCCACACACACACACGATTACGGGGACTTTTGAGAGGCCGACATGTCGATGCGGATGAAAGCGATCGGGGCCTTGAAGAGGCTCGCTAGAATTGATGTTCGCGATCGATGCCTGTATGGATTTGCTCTCCAAGTTGAGATGCATCGTTTTAAAGGCCTACTGAAACCCACTACTACCGACCACGCAGTCTGATAGTTTATATATCAATGATGAAATCTTAACATTATAACACATGCCAATACGGCCGGGTTAACTTATAAAGTGACATTTTAAATTTGCCGCTAAACTTCCGGTTCGAAACGCCTCTGAGGATGACGTATGCGCGTGACGTAGCCCGGCGAACACGGGTATGCCTTCCACATTGAAGCCGATACGAAAAAGCTCTGTTTTCATTTCATAATTCCACAGTATTCTGGACATCTGTGTTCGTGAATCTGTTTCAATCATGTTCATTGCATTATTGAGAAGGAAGCCGAGCAAGCAAAGAAGAAAGTTGTCGGTGCGAAATGGACGTATTTTTCGAACGTAGTCAGCCACAACAGTACACAGCCGGCGCTTCTTTGTTTACATTCCCGAAAGATGCAGTCAAGATGGAAGAACTCGGATAACAGAGACTCTAACCAGGAGGACTTTTGATTTGGATACACAGACGCCTGTAGAGAACTGGGACAACACAGACTCTTACCAGGATTACTTTGATTTGGATGACAAAGACGCAGACGTGCTACTGTGAGTATGCAGCTTTGGCTTTTTTTTGCGTATGTACGTAACTTTTTAAAAATATATAAGCTTTATGAACCTTGGGTTAGGTGAACGGTCTTTTGGGCTGAGTGATTGTGTGTGTTGATCATGTGTTTGAATTGTATTGGCGTGTTCTATGGAGCTAGGAGCTAGCAGAGGAGCTAGGAGCTAGCATAACACGTACCGTACCGTACGTGCGCGTCACGTACGTAACTTTTTAAAAATATATAAGCTTTATGAACCTTGGGTTAGGTGAACGGTCTTTTGGGCTGAGTGATTGTGTGTGTTGATCATGTGTTTGAATTGTATTGGCGTGTTCTATGGAGCTAGGAGCTAGCAGAGGAGCTAGGAGCTAGCATAACAAACACGCAGGTGTTATTATGCAGGATTAATTTGTGGCATATTAAATATAAGCCTGGTTGTGTTGTGGCTAATAGAGTATATATATATGTCTTGTGTTTATTTACTGTTGTAGTCATTCCCAGCTGAATATCAGGTACCGTGAGTATGCAGCCTTGGCTGCTAAACATTCGATAACTTGACCGTATGTGCGCGTCACGTACGTAACTTTTTAAAAATATA